>NW_022694568.1:17374-58905 GCF_011630105.1 Anneissia japonica | reverse complement strand
CCCTTCTAGCGTATTCCAGAAAGTCGACTGATATTCAGGGGTCTTTTTTAAATAAATGAAGTACTGTAATGTGATAGTTTAATCAGCGAAGTCGCTTTATGAGGCTTACAAAATGAAGTTGTTTTTAGTTGTGAGAAAAGGTCCTGTTGTCATAGGAATTGAACCCAGGACTCTGGAATTAGAAGGCAAGCATCTTAACCTCCAAGCTATTCAACTCTACTTCATAGTATTACATATTCATTGATTTGCCAATTAACATTGATACCTACTTTCAAAAATAAAAAAACATAAATGATTTAATTCATAAAGAAAAAGAAGATGAGTAAAAGCCCCTTTTTTCACAGCCCATAGGTTTTTGCAATTTCACATCAACACAATTCATACTGTAGCCTTTTCAGAATTTTGTATGTTCTAAAAATGATTTTGGCAACAATATTTTAGCTTGCAGATTTACAAAATTCACACATAGTTTTTTAACTCTCCCATTGATCAGGCTGAGTATAGCAGTTTGGCAGAGGCTGACTGGCCCCTAGAAAGTACCACTGATGTGAAAATTAAGGGCTGTCTCTTATACACATCTAGATGTGTATAAGAGACAGCTTGGTTTACTATCTTATATTTATTTTTGTTCACTTGATCTTGAGAATGCGTCCATGATGGACACGAAACGTCGATCCTTTTTGTCAATAAATTTTGTGTTAAAGTTATATGGTAAACGTCTGTTGATTCGTAATTAAAAGTTCAATTTTATTTATTCAATTTTAACTGGTGGCCATAACATAAAGTTTGTATAAACTTATTTTGGCCTCCATCCACACACTTATTTATTTAATATCTAATTTACAGTATATATGTATGTATATGTATGTGTATATGTATATATATAGTATGTATATGTATGTGTATATTGTATGTATATGTATATATATATACATTTTTTTTTCTTATCTACTTTTGTAATGTTAGTTAAGTTTGAATACATTGTACTATTTATGTTGTGTGTGGAGAAACCAATAAAAACAAAACAACAAACGGCAATTTTAAATTTTGAAGACACACCTTTGAAACTTGAAAGGCAATATTTTCATTTCTGGACAACTAGAAAGCTGAAAATTGTTACTTTGGTCCAGTATTGACCATACTTTCTGATTCTGGCATTAGAATCAAGCTCTGAATAGGCATTAAGAAGTTATGAGCATCTCAAAATCAGTTTTATTTGGGTAAAATTAATTATTTTATGATTTTTACATTAGGTTGTGTGGTCAACTTCTGGCTGAGACCAAATGTTTTAATGGCGATTAGTTATTTGGGATATAACTATCACAGATTTAAGACAATTCAAAAATGGCCGCAGCTCAATAATTGACTCCCGTACCCTAAACTTGAGGGGTCAAATAACTACGTAGACAGTTAACAATGGAAATTCAACTTACACAACTGAAAGATATGTATTTTGGCCATATATGGTAGAATTATTTTTATCTCAACTCAACCCTTTTAATATAAACTCCCAATGCAAAAATGGTGTATTTTGTATGTTGGCAACTTCCGGTTTCAACCCCCAACCCCCATGTATATCCTAAACTGCAGTTTAATTTGACAAGAAATGTGTGTGTGATCATTGGAGACAGAACTTTGAATGAAATTGATTACTATCAGAGTTCAAAATGTCCATAAAAAATCGAGAAAGATCTAGTTATTTAAGCATTGCAAAATTCTAATAAATAATAATAATTTAAAAAAAATCACTATGAATTATTTCCAGGGTTAAATTTCACTGTTCCCTGATTATAAAACCTCACGATTCTAATCACTAACACAGATTCAATCTTAAACTCGGTAAACTTTATTTGACATATTTATTTATATATTTTATGTATTTATTTATTTATTTATTTTGGTGTAAAAACAGACTGATATAAATCCAAGAGGGCAACCCAGTGAGCTTACAAGCAGATACAATAAACTTTTAAGCCAGAAACATAAAAGAAATGAATAAAATATACGCTAAATAAGATAAGCCAACATTAAATATGTTAATAGCAATAGTAAATCGTTATCATAGTATTACTATTAGTATTAAATATACATATGACAACCTTTAACTTTACATGCAAGTAAATAATTTGGTAATTTCTTTAGTGTCTGGTGGAGATATTCTGTAAAAAGTGCACTTGTCCCTGCATTTCTGGTGCATCAATATGTACAGTAAATGACATGTTTGAACAGGAACCTGACATCTGGGATGGCTCCACACAAAGGGGCTGACTATAGTCTTGATTATGGTCCTGGTATGGTTCACAGGGAGAATTTTTTATGGCTTAGTAAGGCCCAGGACCCTGGGATTGGAAGGCAAGCATCTTAACCACCAAGCTATTCAACTCCACTGCAGCTTTGCGATTTGCTTTCAGTGGCAAGATCAATCTACTACAGAAGTAAGGCCCAAAATGTGCTTTCAGACCACAATATTATAAAGGCACACATAGCCAAACCCATAATAACCTGGTTCTTCCAATGTATAATATTGGACAGGGAAAAAGAACTTTTTTATATTGATCATCCAAAAGCTGGAATGAACTACCACACAAATTAAAAATTAATTTTGAAGAGATGTCAACTTTTTCATTCCAAAATCATTAAGAATAATATTTTCAAATTTTTTATTTTATTCTTTAAATACTTAATTCCAAATGAGTAATTTCACTTGTTTAATTATTAGTGTATATTTTATTTCAATAGTTCAAGGGCATTATTCAGGTAATATTGATAGGAGACGGACTGTACGCAAAGACATCAAGACTGCAAAGCAGTTAGCATCAGAGGCTGCCATAGAAACCTATGCTGAAGAACATGAATATGTCCAACGGTTAAAGTCTATGTAAGTTTTAACACACACTTCCTATTCACATAACATAAGATAAGAAACTTTATTGGTCCATCATAACATGTTGGAAGTCCATTTGGTGTATAATAAACTTACAATGTACAAATATAATTGTCAGAAGTAAAAATTTGAAAAGAATAGCACCAGATTCTCATAAAATTGGGATAATCAACAGAGCATTGTTCACTTTACAATCTACAATTACTTACTATTATCATTATCATGGGGTAAAATATGTGAAAGAATTATATATTCTGGAATATTAAAAAACCAGAATTTATATTCTGGTTTAAATATTCACATTAAAAAGTCATACATAAAATTACGCATTTGCAGCAAGAATTGAGAGCAAGTTGTTAAAAATGCATTGACTTAAAAATATACTGTATAATTAAATTGATGAATGAAATATTTACATATTAAGAATTGAATTACATGAATAAAAAAAAAATAACAAAAATATTTAATAAGACATTGCAAAACAGAGTGCAAGATTAATATAAACAACAAACAACAATATAATTACACTCTAAAACTTATTTGGTACTTTGATTAATAATTCTAATGGATAGTGTTACGATTGGGTTGAGATATCTGTTTATTAATTATTTCCTTTACTTCCACAATGACTAAATTACTGTCCATTTATTAAATTAAACTCTATATTGAAGTTGTTGAAGGTAGATAGATAACTTTTATTGTCCCTCTCATAAGTTAGAGAAATAAGGAATTTCATCTATATTGAAGTTAACTGTCGGTAGATGGGTAACATTTATTGTCTTTCTCATAAATTATAGAAATAAGGAAATTCATCTTCTCCATTATCTTATATATTGTAATATTTGTGGTAAACAATATGTTTGAGAAATGAAAATATGAGAATAACACAACATAGGTCAGGTATCAAAACATATAACCAGTAGTCAAACATTTTAATCAGCTGGTCTTTTAATTGCAAATTTTAAATGTTATTGCAATGACCATAATGCCAATTGCAGTGACAAAGATCTTAAGGGGAAAAAAAATCACTTGATACTTTTACTTAAACCCACTACACCTTTTGGCCTATTCCATAATGCCAATTGGAGTGACAAAAATCACTTGCAGCTTTTACTTCTTAAACATCACCTCCTACCACAGCTTTTTGGCTATTTCATAATGCCAATTGGAGTGACAAAAATCACTGGGAACTTTTCTTAAACCCACCATCCTCTTGGGCTCTTCCATAATGCCAAGTGGAATGACAAAAGTCACTGGGAACTTTTATTTAAACCCACCACACCCTATAGATATGTCACTTATATTTTGCTTATTACAGAATCACAATATGAAATTTGTTTACAAGATAACAGAAAAGTATCATAGAAAATTAAAATTTCAACATTTTGTATCAAGAAACACTGGGTAAAAGTGATACGATTCTCATGTTAATTTTGGCAAAAACTACGCAACTTTATACACAATCATATATATATAATGTGGTTGCTCTTAAACTATTAGCACCATAAAAGTTAAAGCTCTTCACATAATAATTAATATGCTTCAACATGTTTGTTAGCTTTTGGCTACAAAAAAATTATGATAGTGGTTTCTCCAAAAATCTAATTTTTCTACCTCAATACAAAGATGTCATTAACAACATTTTACAAATTTCATAAAACTTCTGAGCTTTTAGTTTGAGGATTAATTTTGGGTCATTTTCTACATTGTTAAAACTTGCTTCGTTTTGGGGAAAACAATTATGCTTGCTTACCATGAAAATATCTCTTTTTTCTTATTCACCTAAAGTGTATCAAAACATGAATAAATACCAAAGTTACTCCATGGTCTTTTTTTCGGAAGATGAAATTTAAACAAACAGCGCCACCACAGAAAGTCGCTACTAAGTATATTATGGAATTTAGATGGTACCTCATCAACTTTTTTTATATACTTGCTCAATAGATGTTACTCTTTTTCAAAAGGAAGAATGTTTGTTAAGTCTTTACAAATTCATTAAATACTGTATAAAATGTGATCTATAAATGTTATTAAAAGACAAACACCCATCTGGAATAAAAAAAGAAATGTGGTGGGGTCAAATCAAACTCTTATCACAGTTAATGAGAGCCATTCATTTTCAATTGAATATATATTGATGACGATCAGTAAATACTTGTTAATAATGCATTCTATCGAAATATAATCCTTTTATACCAGGAATATTGGATGATATCTACCTTTTTTCTTCCGGAAATAAGCAAATGGCATAAATGGCTGGCCACGTGAAAAGAAGTTTTTGTTCAACTATACTATGACTTTATTTTCTTTTCTCTTTTGTGACTGCAAGTGTGAAATGTTCAATACATGTAACTAACAAGACTCTCCATGACCACACCAGCTCCAACCGACAACACTCAAACGTTACAGATAGATAGAAATCTTTCTTTAATACTAATAATCAGTTTATATTGTTCTTCCTTAAGGTCTAGTAAACAGTCAAAAATAAAATAAAATATGAAATAATACTTAAACTAATTATTATTAAAAAAAATAAAGCAAAAGGAAACAGTTTTAAATGAAATCAAACTTTTGAAAGAATGAAAACTTAAAAAGAATTTAATGAATTGCATGTATCTGAGGGAAGATTGTTCCAAAGGTTAACTGAGCGGTGAATAATTTTTCCCCAAATTTGATGTCATTGTCAAGCTATTGCATCATTGATGCTCTCATTTATTATTTTAATAATTTTCTATTATTTATGCTTTTTTCTGAGTTCGGTTTTACAAAATATAATTTTCATATTAACTTTGCTTGTAGTTTCATAAAAGAATGTAAAATATACAATTAAAAATATTGTTTATGTGATTTAGTGAAGAGCAAGACAAAGAAACAGCCAGAGAGATGTACAGAGAAATGTTAGAGGAAGAGAAACGAAAACTCAACAACATGAAGGCTGTACATGAAACAGACCAGGTACTTATTATCTTTCACAGTTTGTATTTTTCAAGAGTCGATATATAAAATGAGAGAAGCTGAATGAAACTGACCGAATAATTATTACCATTTACTAATGAGTATTTTAAGAGGAGATGAAGGCTGTACATGAAACAGACCAGGTAATTATTACTATTTACAAGTGAGTATTTCATAGTTACCAACCATCTCGCATCGTGTAGGATGGTCCTGCATTTCAAAGGGATTTTGAGAGAAACATGCATTTTGCAGAAATACATGCATGATCATAAATTTGTCACGCGATCAGCAGAGGTCTATGCGTTGTAACGAATTATCACAAATTCAGGGGAAAATGTAGAAACTTGCGATAACTTAATTCACAGACGCGTTACTAAAAATTAATCAGTATGCCTATTTATTTTTTGTTTAAGTAATGACATGTTTCTATTTCAGCCGCCCCAAAAAATCATGGTCAAGTTGTTAAAAAGCACATAAAACCACCCTGTTTTGCTAGTTAGCCTTCCCCCCCCCCCGCCCCCCCCCCCCCTTAACTGATCATTGAGTCCCCCCACTTCAAGACCTTTCATCTCTTGATCCACCACTGATTATTACCTTTCTAAATACAAAAGTCAATATAATGAGTTTCCAGCTAACTTGAAAAGCAACATCTTTGTGATGACCATCTATTTATTTACGGCTTTTTTCTAATAACATAATTTATACAAAGGTGTCAAATGCTTACATCTAGCACCTGAACTATCTGGAGTTGAATCTACAAAGGTACTATATCAAGAATGTTTTATAATCCGATAGTGAACATACAGTAAGTATTAACAGTACTAGCATATACAGTAATTGCATAGGTTATTTTTAGTGTTGAATCCAAAATGATGCCATCTCATAGATACATACATCTTGCGTTAAAAAAAAATTATAACCTTTTATAAATCTACAATAATGTCATCTTATGGTTGCATACATTTTGTATTAGAACCAGTTGGTGTTAAATCCACGAGGATACCATCTTATGGCTGCATACATTTTTCATTAGAAGCAGTTGGTGGTAAATCCACAATGATACCATCTTATGGCTGCATACATTTGCATTAGAACCATTTGCTGTGAAACCCACAATGATGCCATCTTATGGCTGCATACATTTTGCATTAGAACCATTCGGTGTGAAACCCATAATGATGCCATCTTATGGCTGCATACATTTGCATTAGAACCATTTGCTGTGAAACCCACAATGATGCCATCTTATGGCTGCATACATTTTGCATTAGAACCATTCGGTGTGAAACCCATAGTGATACCATTATTCAAGTATTGCACATATTATATGTTAAGTTTATTTTAACACTACTATCCATTGGGCAAACTAATTCATAAGGAGTTCTTTCTATTGAGAACTTAATTTATAATATTTCTTTGAGTCGCTTTAGTAGAGCATCTAAGGAGAATGATCATGCACTTTTGGCAGAAAGCATGAAACTTCCCACAGTGGTAGTATAACACCTAAGGATCATTAAATAAAGGACATAATAATTCATCGTGTAGCATAGCCCTCAACGAATGTAGTCCTGTAAATAAATGAATAAAAAAATTGTGTAATAAAATGCCTCTGGCGGGATTCGAACCTGCGACCTCTTGCTGTCAAGGTGAGCGTCATAACCATTAGACCACGGAGGCTTCATGGTCGAACAGATTCAAATACCACCAGATACACTCCATTACACAATAGATACGGCTAGAAACAAATAGTTGCATATAATATAAATCAAGATAGCCGTTATAGAACTCAATGCCTTAACGTCGTTAAAATTTCCCCTTGGCGGCAGTATTTTCGCCTTAAGGTATTATTTCTAATAGTCCGTGAATTTGTGAACAAGATCGGAGATCTAAAGTGCAATCTCTACCGTGCAACAATGGCGGCGCTGGATCTCAATTGAGATTCTTTAATTAGTAAAATCACTTTATTTGCCAAAACATTAAATTAAATCAGTATAAAAATAGCCTCAATAATAAAGTATATAGGCCTATAACACAAAAATGGCAAAGAAAGGAGCAAAACAGAAACCCTAGATCTTGCCTTTAAAATAGGGCAAGCAAGGGAAATAAAGACAAAACATAGACAGGTTACAGGACGAGAACAAGAGACAGGAGGACAAACACAAGAATCAGCAGAGAAAAATCACAAGTTAAGATAGGGAGGGACGATCCATGTGGGTTCATCTCTGGCGTAAAAAAATGCTGAAGGAGGAGACAATAGAAAGTTTAGAAATATTGTTTTGGAAGGTTTTGAATGAAACTGGTTTATTGAGGTGTTTATGGAGTCTCTTTAGGCGAGATATATTATCGGCAGAGATGAACCCACGAGATCCGACTTCAAAAGCAGTGAGTTCGACCGTATAACCAGATTCAACCAATACAACCATTGGTCCCTCTCATAAAGGCTTTCTGAACATTTGTATTGATGATGCAGTTTGAAGCCATGAATTCTTCAAGACGATGGGTGATAATAAGATGAAGTATTTTACCAGTTGTTGATAACAGTGCGATCATACGAAAATTCTTGGGATCATCGCTCGAATCCTCTTTGTGGATAAGGATGATGTTAGAATCCATCCATGAGGAAACTGGGATTCCTGTAGCAAGAATTTTGTTGAAAAGTGTGGCCAGAAAATGGTGCGTAGATGGTAAGTTCTTGATCACACCATAAGGAATCTTATCTGGACCAGGAGCACTGTTTGAGTTTTTGTTTTTTAAAATGTTCTTGATATCTCGTGGTTTAATTGGATCCGTATTAAAAGGTAACATATTATCAGAATGTTTCCGTAGAGGTGGGAACCAATTAAGATCTTCATAGTTGATATGCGTTGGGAAAGAATATCTATTGCTGAAATATAAATCAGCTATAGCTTTGTTGAAAGATGGATGCTTTGTTGGCGCATATAATGTGTCGTTTAGTAGATGTTTGCTAAAGCTCCAGAAATTATTTTTAAAGATTTTTTCTTCGTGTGTTGTTGATCTCTTAAGCTTTTCTTTATCATTGTTCTTTTTCAGGAAGTCATAAGCTCTCAATGCAGAAAAGAAATCTGCTTTAGCCTTAGCAGATGCATTCTTGCGAAAAGGCTTGTCTTCACAGTTTATTTTTTATTTTCCGTGCTTCTACAAGGGTTCTCGGATCTCTCTGTTAACGATTAGTCTTAGGTCTTTCTTCCTTTACAAATTCAGGGTGATCACGAATCCAAAATTGTAATAAAAGAAAGACCAACTTCTTGTGGTAAAATTTCATCTGAAGAGAGAGCATGGTGAAGTGGCCTAAGTCGCACGGCAAGTTGACTATTATAGGAATTCCAGGTACCCTTACTAAGATATGGCACAACAAAACGTACAAACAGTGCAATGCTACAGGCAGTTGCTTGGACAGCCGCTAATGGCACAGGCATGTCGATGTTATTGTTTAATGGTACACTTACGTAAGTTAATGACGGGAAAAAGGTGAGCGAAAGCATTGAATAAAGGAAGGAATGCAACTTGAGAAGCCAGAGGTGAAGGCCTAGAAAATTCTCTACTGAAACACAATTCCGTTAAAAAAAAATATCCGTGACAAACAGAACAGTACACAACGAAAGACGAAGGTGTTATCAGTAGGTTGTTAGGTGTTATACAGTGGAAGGAAACGTTGAAATCAAGAAATTTCTCAGTAGCGTTATAGCACATTCACACGCTCCGTTCACCACTGTCAATGATATTTAAAGTTTGAAAGGCAAATGGGAAAAACCCATAAAACAGCAAACGGCCATATAATGCAAAACAATTTAAAATTAAAATTAATTATATATATATATATATATGAATTTTTTTTTATGTATTTGTTTCTATATGATGCAAAAATGCTTACAGTAGAACACAAACTGTTTTATTCAGGAAACAAATAAAGAGTTAATATGCAAAAACAGATAAATCCTAGTTTTTAGTTTTGAGATAATTACTTATTTTTAATAAGCCTTCTTCTAAAGATCAACAAACTTATAAAATGCAGGCTCTAAATCAATGTAAATGTAAATGTAGGATCATACTGTTAAAATTTGAAAAATGTAAACTTTCATTAAGTAAGATAATTTGGTGATATTGATTTTGTTTTGCATCAAAAACAGATAAATCCACCTCCTGATTTTTTTTTTTATACAAATCCAGCATCAGCAGGAACTGAAATGTAATACCATTATTACAAATTAATTTACTATTCTATTATGTATGACACGATATTGGACACAAGGAAGATCGTTGGCAGAGAGGATAGCCAACAAACTGTAGCTAGGCCAGGGTCACCGTATGCATACGACATGGTTAAAATTTTCCTCACCACTTAGGCCTACCTAGGCTTAGGCCCTAGTTCTCGTGGCCACAGCTTGAACAGAATTGCCTGGGCACCGCTGTCTTTATATCCCAATGGTGCGAATTTAATATCATTGAAATTATCCATTATTTTAAAGAGATTACTAGATTTACGTCTTTACCAAGCGAGAAGACTAGACCACAATGCACTACCTGTGCGAGAGTGTCAGTTGCCTCAATTCAGAGCTGCACACTGATTGCCTGAAATGCATATATCGGCCTTTGCCAAAAACATGGAATGGTGTTTATAGTCTTCTGCAAAAAAATGTTTGCTTGTGGTGCAAAATACGTTGACTTTATCGGGGTTTGCGGATAAACCGATTGTATAATTAGGATTGTGGCAACATAAGCTAAAAAATGGCTATCTTGATTCATTTTTGACGGAAATGGCGTTTATGGGTGTTTGCGTATGAACTCTTCAAATATTACTTGACTATCGCTTAATCTCAATATTACTATTGTAATTTTTACTGGTAGTTAAGTGTTGTAATTTTAATGAATTTTTTATCTTCTAATCTTATGAAGGAATACTGCATCTCAAGTTCGCAAGGGTTTTAAAGTGTCTCCTTCTGAGCCCGTGTTCTTGCGGGAAACAACACAAGCTCAGAAAGCTATTCAACAGAAACACATTGAAACTCAACTATAGCTGCATGCCGAACATGAATAGCATCATATATTCACACAACAAATCTATATTGTCTAAAGAACTACAGAAAAAATAACCCTGTAATCAATAATACATGTAGCTGCCAGCAAGAAAACCGAATACCCACTATTCGGCAAATGCCTTACTGAAGGGATTGTCTATCAAGTTACAGCAACAAAAGTTGACTTGTACAAGAATGAAGAAACTTAAACTAGATATTGAGACCATACTAACTGAAAAACAACTATGCTGTGGGAAACAATGGCAGGATCTCAGTAGAGATACAAAAAGGATAAGCAACAGCTAAAAAGTAAACGTAAGTAAACAGCCAGAAATAGAACCAGAGCTTTCGGACAACACTAGTCCTTCCTCAGTGGCGAGTGAGTGAGGGTAGTCTCTTATACACATCTAGATGTGTATAAGAGACAGATATAAGGGGATACATTAAACTACTCATCGAAAAGACCGAAAGTGTAAAAAAGGATGAAATGGAAGGCATTTTTCTTTTCAAACCTCAGTAGCAACGCCAACACCAAGGAAGCATACAGATTTAAATCACCCAGTTTTCAGCCCCAAATTGAGGAGATATGTGATTTCGAAGAAGATGCAATCCGTTTAATAGAGAATGTTCAATTCCGCCACAACCATAACAGTTTTCTTACCAAATTGTCAGACATTTATTCAAACAATTAATAATTCCGATGATATATTTGTAGCCGCTGACAAAACCAGAAATCACTATAAGATCCCAGCAGAAAATTACAAAAAAACTCCTACAGGGAAATGTATCCAACATTTATTTCATTTATTTATTTGTTCTTTATACTGGGTTTCCTCTTCAGTAACAAATTACTGTTCCCCCAGTATAAGAAGGCGACCGAGAAGGACATCGACAAAATTAACCAAGAATCACAACATATAACTTCAGCCTTTGGTCTGGATAACAGAATCAATAAAATCGCCCGAAAGCCAGCATTCATCACTATCAAAGACCACAAGACCTCATTTCCAACTAAAACACCATGCAGGCTTTTAACCCATCAAAACCAGAGATCGGTTCTATCAGCAATCAAATAGTGGACCGAATAGACAAAGATGTCACAAGTGCCATCAAAGTAAACCAATGGAGGAACACAGCATCCGTAATAAGCTGGTACAACACCATATAAGGCAAGCCCAATTGCACCTTTATTACATTCGACATCTGTGAATTCTACCCGTCAGTAACAGAAGACCTGCAACGAAAATCTCTGGAATTTGCTAAACAGCACACAGACATCAAAGATAGTGAAATGGAGATAATAATGGCATCTAAGCAATGTCTACTTTTTCACTATGATACACCATGGAAAATAATGTCTGCAGACAATTTTGATGTAACAATGGAGAGCCATAATGGTGCAGAAACATGCGAGATATCTAAATGCCGACTCGGATGACATGTTTGACGTTACTATGGGAAGCTTCGATGGTGGCCGAAATATGCGTACTTGTCGGATCCTTCGTCCTCTACTCCCTCATCCCAAAACTCGGCAAAACGAATGTCGGTCTCTACCGAGGTGATGGCCTCGCCGTCATGAACAGTTCATCACCCAGACAATGAGACGAAATGAAGAGAAACATTACATCCATCTTTTACAAAGAAAAACTGAAGAGCAGGTGGAAAAGAGAGAAATCAGATGACTTATAGGAGAAACTAGTTTGGTGGACTACAGTACCCTAATTGACAATGGGAGTCAAGTACCATTTTCCACAACCCAAATTTACTGTAACTGTAACTGTTGGAAAATGCAGCAATACTAGTACTGTAGAACCTATAACTCAATGAGTGTCCAGCCCCACAAAGACGAACTGAAGAGCAGTTGGAGAAGAAAAAAGTGTTGGTGGTGCAACTGTATGTTCTTAACAATAACATTTTAAATCGCTAACTAAAAAAAGGAATGTTAAGGATGTCAACGGTCAGTATTAAAATTTGGCGGCCATCTTCGATCTCTGCAACCGCTAATGGCTGAAATTGACTGTTGATGGTGCTACTATATGCCTCTAACATCTCAAATCACAGAATAAAAAACACCACTGTTTTATAAGGAATATTATTTTAGTTATGGTAAATATTACAATTTGGCAGCCATTTTGGTGGCCATCTTGGAGTTCTGCAATCGCTAATGGCTGAAATTGACTTCTGATGGTGCCACTGTATGCCCCTATCATCTCAAATCATAGGCTAAAAAAAACCATTGTTTTATATAGAATATTAAGGGACTTATGCTAAATATTTAAATTTAGCGGCCATTTTGCAGTGGCGGCGCTACAGGGGGGCCTAGGCAGGGCTACAGCCCCCTGTCGAGGAGGCCTTGCGCTCCCCCCCCCCTCGGCTAGAAAAACACAATCATCGGGGAGAAAAAAAATTATATGTATTTTGTACATATTAATAGACTCTAAAATCGATTAAATAAGCCTTTGAAACCCCTAAATCGTCATATTTTCGGGGGCTACTTCCCCTAGACTACTTGGATTTTAGCGACGCCCTACCACGCCCACTTTTTTCTTTGTCAGGGACATCATCCCCACATCAGAGACCTTGGACCCCCCATTGAGGAAATGCTGGTACCGCCCTGCCATTTTGGCGGCCATCTTGGACAGTGGTGTAACATTTAGCATCATTAGTATCATTTCTTGGTGTTTTAGTTCATGAAAACTTAAATTGGTCTAGCCATCAACAAAGTGTAGCAAATAAAATCTCAAAATACATTGGTATAATAAGCAAACTGAAACACTTTTTTCCTCTAACTATTTTAGTTTCTTTATACAATTTGTTTATTTTGCCCCATTTATTATATTGCAACATCATTTGGGCCGCAGATTATCCCTCAAATTTACAAAGAATTCTTATATTACAAAAATGGGTTGTTCGGTTAATTACATCTTCACCATTTAAAACTGCATCTGAACCTCTATTTAAAAAACTTAACATCTTAAAAATTAGTGACCTTCATAAATTCCAGATTGCTTATTTTATGTTTCAATATGTGAATAATTTAGTACCTGTATCAATCGCATTGCTTTTTTCTAACCGTGTAATATCTCTTACAGTATTAGAAATCCAAATTTAAACTTACTTACTTACCTTTTGTTAAACTTACTAAGAGTCAATTTTTTATTACATTTTCAGGTTCCACCATATGGAATAAACTAGATAAAGATATTATAAATTGTAAATCCCCGAAAACATTCAAAAGTCACATGAAAACAATATATTTATCTAAGTACAGGTCTTCTGACTGACTGATTGATTTGCGCTAACTCTAATTATTTTTCTCCATTATTTATTTATTTATTTATTTTTTAATTATTTTTTTCTATTCTATTTTTTTTAGGGGTCAATATGAGACAAGTTTTACTTCTAGTTTTGATCCCTGTGATGGTTTAATTTCGCTTGTTTAATTTTAAGAATATAATTGTTCATATGTATGTTTTTCTTTCTTATGACCATTACGAAATAAATGTTACTGAATGAATGAATGAATGAATAAGGTGATATCTCTTCAACCAATCAGAGAAAGTCCACCACACCCCAAGCTTGTATGAAAAGTAAAGTATTAGTTATCCAGAGAAGACTTCCTTCTGATACCTTGTCATCCTGTACAGTATGATGTTCTCATTTTGCATTTGAACCAGTTAGTGTTAAACCCACAATGATGACATTCTTATGGCTGCATACATTTTGTATTAGAACCAGTTGGTGTGAAATCCACAATAATAACAATCTTATGGCTGCTATTTTTATTAAATCGCTTTCTGAACATCGTAATGAATTGTCCATTAAATATTTCAATAAACTGAAATCCTCTGACTGTAGATTGCATTTTCTTTTACCTAATCCTCTCCACAATATCACCTCCATCACACCAGACAGTTTACCTTCCCTAAAAGTTAAAACTCAACATATAAACAAAATTATCACATTTCATGGAGTCTTTAATAACTGGTAAAAATTAATTCCTTACTGGCTTGTTGTATTAGTTCCTATGTATCTTTTAAAAGTTTTCTGAATTCAATCTGATATCGTGTTTTGCAAATTTATTATAAATAGATTTTTCACTTCATTCTTTGCAATTTATTATTTTCCATTACTGTACTGTAATAATAGTTGATATGAATGAATTGTTAATGAATTTTCAATCTCATTTTGTTTATCTTTGTTATTTATGTATCTAAATTTAAAGTCTGAATGTGGTATACATTTTTTTGTCTTGTAAATTTCATTCTTAATGCAAATTGTAAATATGCAATATTATTTTTTTTTACTATTGAATTCTGAAATTCAATAGTAAAAAGTTTTTGTATTGTTCATTGTTTATGTGATGTTATTATTTGAATAAATGTTTAAATAAATTAATTAAAAGTTCATGGTCCATCATTCCTGATGTTACCTTTATCAATTGCATCAATCCAGTCTTCAGTAATATTTAACAAGGCCAGGCCCGTAAAAACGTCCACTAATTATAACATAAAAAAATTTATACAGTATACCCCGTCACGGGTTCAATGGATAGATAGCGTATACATACAGTATAATTATGCTTATACCTCTGTATATGTTTTCTGTCGATGCCAAGAATTAAAATGTTGATTAATTTGTTTCAAATTCTTCTAGTTGTTTGAATCAGCTCATTTACAGTCGCTTTTAATCCACTCTTTATATCAAACTTTGCTATTATTCATTTAAAAGCAGAATTGATTTTGAATTTTTATTCGTAATGGTTACGAATTTATGCAGTAGTATTTTTCATTTGGGAAACCATCAGCTTGTTTCTCCATGTCCTCCACTGTTAATTTTTTTATAGGCCCTATCGCTGTGTTTACGGACATATAGAGATTAACATGATAAAATGTCTTCAAATTAGTCTACTAGGACGTAAGAAAGCAAATTTTTCCAGGGCCCCGACCGGGAGCCCTGGGCGGCCCCCTGGCCCCCCAGCCTGGTTGCTCGCTGCGCTCGCAAAACGCACCCCCCCCCCATTCAAAAAGCTGGATACGGCCCTGAAGGCTGATGTGATGGAGAAATTTGACCAGAACCCTGATTGTTGTTTATAAGTCAGGATAGCTGATTAAAAACAGTAGGTTAAAGAAGTTTAGATAAGATTTGCAGAATTCTAGACTGGGCGATAGTTGCACAGCCACATACTACTTTCATGAAATCTATTTGAGGTTGAATCCACCATGGTCTAAACTCATTTTTGCATACCACTTGAGTTAAAACAATTAAATATTTAATCCACAACATCTCTTGTCCGCATACTACTTTCACTATCTCCTGGCTACATTAATACAATTTATTTAAATTTTTTCCCCTCATGAAATTAACTTATTTCATTTTTTTTTTCAGGAGATTGCGAAACGATTACAAAAAGATGAAGTGAAAGAGATTGAAAGGGAAAAAATGGACAGAGAAAGTGAAAGATTAGCCCGACAACTTTCTCAACAAGAGGAAGTTGGTGCAGTAGGAGGTGAGTTGTAGTTGTCATTATAATGTGTTATACAAGGTTTTATTACTTTATTTTATTTATATATTTTTCCCCTTTTTATAGGCAATGTGTAAAGGGCATGTCAGAAGACGTCTAACCAACCTTTGTCTTCAATTAAGACGGAGTTAAGATCTAGAAATTTTAAGTTAACAGATTCTGTATGCCAAACAGCAAACTTTATTTATTTTTGCTGTATGTGAGTGACCTCATGCATTCCTGTTAAGAAATTGAGATGATCATGTTTGCAGACGACACAAATATATTTTTTAAGTACAATTATTTACATGAGGGTTTATAATTAAACAATGAGCTTGTTTTACTTTCTAAATGGTTTAGTGCAAATATACGTACAATAAATGAAAGTAAAACAAATTATGTTGTTTTAAAAGTAAACATAAATGTGTTGATAATGCATATTTAAAACTCTCTATTAACCAGGGTATCAAAGATAGTTGGTGTTCTCAATAAATTAAGCACATACATTGCCCCACAATATTTTACTTAAAAATCTACAATGCTCTAATCCTTCCACATTTAACATATTCAATTTCATCATGGAATTCTGCCAGTCCTACCAAATTAGACCAATTTCATATTCTCCAAAAAAGGCATTACAGGCTATATTTATTGTACATTATTAACAACCATCCTTACCTCTCTTCAAACTTTTTAATTAAAGTTATTTAAAAATTATTTACCAACTACATTTAGTTACCACTTATCGATTGATTAATTGACTTTAATATTTGAAAATAAATCCATATAAATATTAGTGTATTATTATTATTATTATTATTATTAGTATTATTAGTTATACTTGCTTTGTCTTTTTCCAATTCCTTATGATTTAATCATTTTATTTATTATAATTGTTATATTTGAATTATTCATGTTCTACCTGTATAATGTATTTTGATGATCGAATTGGAAATAAAATTGTATTGAATTGAATTGAAATGCTTATATTTCTGTTTTTAAGGTGTTCCAATGAAGAGGCAAGAACCCTTAGTGAAAGTTTTAACAGATGAGGTACGCATCATGTATGGAAATTTTAAGGAATTCAGGAATTTTGTTTTTAGTTTTGTATTGTAGTTGTAGTTAATCACAACATAATTTTTAATCACAAAAAAATTAAATTATTGTTTTTTTTTTTGTTTTTTTTTGGTGTTTCATTTTTTTAAAAAGGAATTAGCAAAACGAATGCAAGCAGCAGAAATAAAGAAAATGCGAGAAATGCACCAGCGAAGAGAAGCTGAATCTCAGAAATTGGCAAGACAAGTAGCAGATAATGAGCAATACAAGTCATCTGATGGTAAGTCTGTCATCATGATGAGTAGTCGTATACTCAGATCTACATCATCCAGTTCTATAATTCTTTATTGTTCTTCTGGTTCGTTAAAAAACCTATGGTGATATATCCTTCTCTGTTGCTGCACCTACGTTGTGGAATGACACCCAATTTCATAAGGTCATCTTCATCTTGGGCCCTTTTTAAGTCCACACTTAAATCTCATCTTTTTTCACAATTCTAATTTTGCTTTATTCATTTTTTATGTTGTTTTCTTTCTTTTTTCTTGACACTGGGTAAAGAATGCATGGCATAGAAACATTGCACTGTATTATGTGCTATAGAAATTAAAGACCATTACCATTATAATTTCCATTGTTCTTGGTGCTTTTTAAGAAAGTATAATACATACTCCAAGTACTGAAATACATGCCATCATGTTGGGATTCAATACTTCGACATTAATTATGTCATCATCAAGAAATGATGACATAATTTCTGATTTCCTGATGATGACATAATTAATGTCGAAATATTGAAACCCAACACGATGGCGTGTATTTCAATACTTGGAGTATGTATTATACTTTCTTATCTGAGATTAATCAGTGGACCTTTCGGTTTTTTGTGCTTTTTGTTATGAATATTAATATTTTGTGGTTAGGCCAAGCTCTGAATGCCCACAACAAACAACTAATCTTGCTCTACAGCATTGGTGACCATAAATGAAGCCTAGACTTTAAGGCTAGGCCTAGAAAGGTTCTGAGATAACAAGGTGATTGACTTAAAGCCAGGCTCCAAATGAAAAAGAAATTTGGTATGTTGTACAACTGATTTTTCAGACACAAGACACAAAAAGGGTGTTTGACGAAAAACGTGTGGAACCCGATACAACATATCAAGTGAATCGAAATATTAGGTTAAAAACCAGGCAATGGGTCCAAATGAATCCAAATATAAAAGGTTGTAAACCAGACAATCAGTCCAAAGTGAATAAAAATAAAAACAAGGTTATAATCCAGGCAATGGGTCAAAGTGAAGCAAAATATAAACATTATAAACCATGCAATGGGCCCAAATGAATCCAAATATAAAGGTTATTTGAAAATAAAATTATATTCCAGCATCTGAGATTTCCAATGGTGATTCACGGAGAACAGTTACAGGTTTTCCTAATGGAGCTGGTGTTACTGATTGTGATAGTGATGAAGACACAGATCACATAGCTCAAGCCACAAAAGATGAGGTAATAGGTTTAAATGTTAAATGTAACTCTATATGTATTTTGTTGTTTGTACTAGTGTTTATTTTTGTTTCTTTAAAAACTAGGCAAAGGGAAAACTATAGCAAGGTTCTGCATGACCCCGAGTGGGCATACCAATAGTGGCTCCCATTGTGATGAACTAGTGGAGTAAACAGCACGGGAGTATTCACCAGTTATAAAGGCAGCCTCCCTATTCACTATTGAAGGCTTGGGGCGTCTGTGCTACCTGGTGACATTAAGGTTCCCAAAGAGGGGCAGCTTACCCTAACTGAGTTACTCAATTGATATTGTTTACCAATGCTGCTTTAATTCATTTGAAAAAAGAATGCTTTAAAATCCACATATGTATGAAATATATATGAATGAATACTATTCATATTTGGCTTTTATTTTCATGTGAATAAAGATGGCTTGATGTTTAGTTTAAAACTAGTATATGTTCTGGTTTGAGATGTCTTTTTTTAATGGTGCCATTTTTTGCATTGCCACTTGCTGTACTCCATGATGCATTAAATATGATTATTTTATTATTGTAAGTTGCTAGTGAAAATAAATTGTATTACTACAGTATTTAATATTATGTATACTACTACTTATGTGTATTGTCAATGTTTGGTCAAATTAATGAAAAGAAAGTATCACCTTTACCAAATATATTTTATTCTGACAGATTTTAGCCCGTAAGCTACAGATGCAAGAGAACCAGCAACAAGGACAGAAGACAGAGGAGAAATTAAAGTTAATGAAGCATGATGAGGTATGTGCTACTTTCATATAATCACAGGCCAATGTAATAATAATAAAAATAATAATGATAATTAATAATGAAATATTTATAAGCGCACATATCCACTGAAGTAGTGCTCAAAGCGCTACAGAAGAAAGGAACCAAAAATTACCGTAGACCAAGCTTCCATCACTTCATCGTTTACAGGTAATTTGAGGCACAAGGGCTGGAATATTTATAACTCAAACAAATTAAGTTTGCAAGCAAGAAAAATAGAAAACTAAGAAACTGCATAAGCAGCAGATAGCAGATGTGCATTGAGAGGTCTGGCACAATCCATGGAACCAGCACCCAATAAACATGTAGAACTACTGTGAGCTTAACAAGCAGAAGTTTGTCAGTACCAAAACGGTGAGCACGTCAGCAGTTCATGAAGATACTTTGGATCTTCATCTTTCAGAGTCTTAAAAGTAATGAGCAAAAATTTGAAGATGCTCCTGAAAGGAGCAGGTAGCCAATGATGTTCTATCCTAGCAGATAATTTCTTCAAAAGTTTAAGGTGATGCATGTCAAAATGTACAGTAGGAAGTTTGTGGGTTGTGAAATTATAAATCATGTAATGCTTTCTTTTAAAATATTCAGATAATAGCAAGAAAGATGCAACATGAGGAAGCAATGATTGCTAAAAGGAAAGTGTACAAGAGATACCAAGAAAAGGTTGACAATGAAGTTGCATATTTAGAGGTAAATTGAAACAGTTCACTCACATTGTGTCACATTATTTTATGTTAAAGTATCCGACACATTCTTCTTTGATGTAATGTCAAGTTCAATATAATTTCCTTTCAGACAAATGTTATCTTGTATCATGTAATAATCATATTGGGTGATGATTGAAAAGTTGGTAATTATAGCCAATGCAAATATCACCTTTACCATTACAGTATGTAAACAAAGGGCTTAAAAAAGTTTACATCATATGTTAATTATGTGAAGGTCATTTCTGGATGTATAATATTTGGGATTTAGGACAAAACCCTACTTTAATTTATACATTTGAACTTGCCAAAGTCGAATAAAAAATGGCATTGAATTATTGTTTGACTTGCAGATTGTTAATTAACGGAGAACACAACAATTTGGCATGTAAAATAAGATTGGCACTGAAATTATTCGAGTTTGGCAAGTTTAAATGTATGCCATTTTCACCTGCCTTCCCTATTGTAGAAGTTCTTTCACAAGTCAAACCTACAATAAGCTAATAATTTAACTTTTTAAAGAAGTTAAACCTGAAAGTGATTACCTGTAATAAAATGTATAATTTATTTATATTTATAATTTATTATTCTTTCTTTCTTTCTTTTATCAATATTTTAAGAGGAATGTCCCACTCAGCAAAGCTGAGTCCTCATCACAACAGACAAATTACAAAAGAGACAAAAAGCAGAGCAAACTCCAAAAACAGCACATTCGTAAAGAAAAAAGAAACGTCAAAATAATGTTTTTATAGTTTTTAAAAATAGTATAAAAATATATCATTATTAAATTTAATTGTTTTCCTTTAAAAGCTATGTAAAAAAAAAAAAATAATGAATAATAAAACCAAACAAAAATAAAATGTATAATATATTACAATCTATGTTATTACTATGATTAATTATGATCAACAATAAAACCAAACAATTATTAGAAACTTAAAAATAAAGAACTAGTGAATATGGCCTTCCATTGCCTCACATAAACTAAAGCTCAAAGTTTGTCAAATGCTTTTTATTTGGAGATTTTTGTTCAATGTTGGAGTGCTATGTTTCTTTGTAAATTATGCTTCAGCTCTCTTATATGTATCTTGCAGGTCCGTAACTAGGAGGGTGCAGTAGGTGTATACACCATAAACCCTTTCCCCCCTCCTCCCCCGATAAAAAATTACAAAAGGTCGACATTTTAAGACTCAAGAATGTATTGAATGTTATGGTTCGGGGATTGCACCAGGATTGATTTGGGTCGATTCGTCTTGAACCCCAAATTGGTATAGACAAAATGATGAAGCACAACGACTACTTGATTACTGTCCTTTTCAAACTTTATCAAGGAATGGCAATCGCAAAGGAAAACGGTAACAAAAACTTCAAAAACAGCAAACGGAAACAGCCCTGCAAATTATATTAATACACATACAGAAATATTATGTATCGCATGACCATGACCATCAATATTCAATTGCATAATATAATTAACACCTCGACAAGATTTGATTGACAGATAAACCGACTAATCAGCGAGCGTCACTTAGTCACATGATCAAAAACTTTTTCTCAAACATTTTAATTTCCTTAGACAGCTGGTTGTCAACGCAAAACATACGTGAGCCTAGGCCTAGATGCATAGGCGTAGATCCTGGGGAGATGGGGGGATATGTCCCCCCAATATTTGACAAGGGGGGATGGTCCATTGCATCATCCCCCCCAATATTTTGACTATGTATGGGGTAAAATGGAGCTTCACACAATAATAATAATTTGCACTGTCTTATGTGCTTACAAAGATGAAAATTAGCATAATGTATTAATGTTGATAAAAAATTTATTTTATCTGGTACCAATCTAAGCTCTTCTTTCCTTAGATGTTAGATGTGCTTGCAAAGAGAGCCACATTTCACACTGAAGGGTGTGTACGACATCAGTAATGTAATGTCAATTTCAAGAATGTTTAAGCTTATATCGGTTGATGAGGAATTTATTGATTAGGCCTATAATAGTAAATTGCATCAATTTATTTTGCAAAAACAAGGTTTCCAGCTTCAGATGGGGGCACATCCCCTGTCCGCACAAGGGCACACATTGGGGCTAACACTAGGCGCGTAACAGGGGTCTTGGGTCAGAGTGGGTATTTATTTTTTTTATTTTTTACATTTTTTATTTCAACCATCTTTAAAGAGGGTAACCCTTCTAGTTTAGCCCAGTAGGTTAACTAATATTCAGGGGCCCTCTTTAATAAAATTAAAGAACAGTACAAACAACATCATTACAGCATAAAAATAATAATAATAATAATAATAATAATAATAATAATAATAATAATAATAATAATAATAATAACAATAATAAAATAACAATAATAATAACAATAACAACAACAATAATAATAATAATAATAATAAAAATAACATACAATCCTCATTTCCCAGTTAGTAATTTACCATACCCACCCCACCCCACCCCACTCCTCATATAGAAAACAATACGACATAGGGCTTATCTTATTTATAATATAGGCCACACACGTGTGTTTGAAACTAAATATAAGCATTTTCATCATGGTTTTATTTATAACAAACATATTCTTTCACCATGTAGTATACACATTGAGACCCTTCTTTTTGGTTAAAATGATCTATCTTAAATTTGTATTTCTTGAGTTTGGGACTATTATGTGTTTAAATAACTTTAAAGGATAAAACTAAAAAAGCCCTAAAAAATGCGCGCCAAGCGCGCAAAATATTTTTGTGTTTTTAATTCTAATTTCGTCGAAATCGATGAAAACTCCCTAAAATGTGCAATTTATAGAGGAAATTGGCCTACTGTAACAAGAAATGCGCGCAAAGAATTTGAGAATTTTAGGCACTTTCAGAGGATGCATTTGTCAAGGGGTGGGGAAAGATTTTCCAAAGATGGATATTTTCCCCTTGTCCCCTGGTGTTTCGTTGGAATTGATCAAAACTCCCTATAAGTGTAATTTTTAGAGGAATTTGGGCCATGTTAACAAGAAATGCGCGCGAAACTTGAGGTTTTTAGGCACTTTCAGGGGATGAAAGGGCATTTATAAAGGGGTGGGGAAGATTTTTAAAAGATCGATATTTTCCCCTTGTCCTCCAGTGGTTACGCCATCGGGCAGAATAGATCAAAGGAGTTATTACAGTTTTTGAAGTGGAGAAGGGGTTGCAGGGTGTTGTGAGTCTGGTCATTATGATATCTTCCTTTTTATTCTTGTCTTTATCTTTCTCTTCTCATTTTCTTTCCTTTTCTTTTCCTCTTCTTTGTCTTTCCCTCCCTCTCTCCTCTTTCTTTTCTCTTATTACCCAGCCTGGTACGACTCCCCGCGCCTGTTACGACACTGGCTAACATGCCAATCACCCCCCCCCCATGAAAAATATTTTTCTACGCCACTGCCTAGATGTCTGTGCTTGCCCAGATATACACGAGCAGTGCGCATCAGTAACTTGGCCTTTGCCGACAATGAGGTTGACTGAATGCGGTTTTTCTCTCTTTCTTTGGGAGCAAAATACAGAGGCTTTTACAATTTCCCCACCTGTTCCATGAAATAGATTAACACTATGAATATATGATTCATTTGCATACCACCTACCCTGAATTCAAAAGGTTAATAGCAAAGAAAAGGTTCGCCAACTCGGTAAGTCTGGCTGCCATTGTCTAAGGTTTTCCTGACTTTGTGGGCGGGGCTTCGCGTCCTTGTTGACATGTCAATTGCATAGTGTATTGGCAAAATAACTTTAGTAAACATCAATCAGTGAACAATTCAATGAAACTGCACTGCAAGTTAAGCATAAGAACGTATATTGGCAAACACTTCACCTTATAAATGCCAATAAGTAAACAACCCAGTGAAACTACACTGGCCAGACATTGACCATTAAATGGCTTTGACTGTGTTTATTACGAATTAATTTCATTTCATATGTGAATTATAGATAAATAGCAAACAATTAACGTCAGCATAAATGGTTATGAACAAGCAATACCTGGATCAATCACTACACAAATCTCATATCATGGTTATCAACTTATGGGGGGGGTGCGGGGATGAAACGATTGATTTTTAATTTAAAATAGAGGGATGGGCGACCACAATGACGGTGACGGCACTCGATTTTGGAGCGCGGTATTCGAAAACGAGGCTCGTGAACTGGGTCCCCAAAAAAAAACTGGTGCTACAGGATTTTGAGCTAGTGTTATAAGATAGGGAATTTCCTAAAATGTACCGACTTTCAAAGGCTTGCATTCGGTAACCCCATAAAAAATCGTGTCAAACTTTTGATATTCCAATGTAAATTTGGCCGTTCTTGTCATTTATATGGGTTTTTTATGTGTAAAATAACGATTTGTCCAAGTTTTTATTTCGGAAATTTGCACTAGACAGGGAGTCAGCTGATTCACTCAACTGTAACGAGCTGGTAACGAGACACAGCCAACTGATGAGAATGGTCGTCGCGAGCGGAAAATTGAAAAATTAGGACTTTTTATTTCGGAAATTTGTCGAAGTCGAAGGCGTTTTTGAAGAATCAATATCAAAAAGATATGTTTGCTGGTTTGGATAAGGAAGTCTTGGAAGTGGTGATCTTAATAATGGCGTTAAATAGGTTTGTTTAATACCAACTTGTCTTACCTGTGTAGGCATAGCCTAGCATTTAGTGCAGTACTGTATGTATGTAGAGAATACGGAATACTACTCTACTGCGTGGCCTAGGCCCCCCTAGTTTAGGCCTAGGCATACAAACTATAATAATAATATTTTAAACATTAGAGGCAAACAAATAACACTATTTTAAATAAAGTACATTAATTTACATGTTAATTATTAGATTCATGGAACTATCTAGGATCTACTACTACTACTGCATTACTAAAATGCCAGTTTATTCGTCGTGGAATGTGGATGATACCTTGAAAACTAGCTCAAATTTGCGCGGAAAATGGCTTGGAAAAATGTGCAGAGATACATTAGCAATGGTTATATACAGTATAGTTCAAAGACTAATTTTTGGCATTCTGCTCGGAAATACAACCACTTGCACTAGGCGTTTCCCTGCTGGTTCCATGCTGGATCAAAAACTACTAGAGGGTCAAATGTCCAGCCATTTTGATGGTCAAAATACAGGAGCATTATTATTACTGTACATTAGAAAAGGTTGAGAATCAAGATAGTCTATTGTACATATATTGTTATTGTCTTAATTTTAAACTAATTTTTATTTTTATATTACAAAAAAGTATTATATTAATGAAGTAATAAATTCTATTCAAAATAATTAGGTCGCAGCTATGTTACACTACTTTGCAATGCATTTGAATATGGGCTTTTCACAGTGATGGTTAATTAGAATATATAGATTTTCAACAAAAATTATTATTGATGATATAGTGCCAGAATGATTACTTCCTTATAAAGATATTGTACTGTAATATCAATACTAATTATTTTTGAATGGTGTAAGAATAGTCACTCTGATTTTTTTTAACTAGTCTGTTCAAACTTTTTATTGAAATTCTTTTCTTACAGGAAATGCCGACATGATGGATATCGATGGCTTTCATGTGGTAGGATTTTAACAGGCTAAAGAAATCTGACAGAAGGGTCATCCCATCTTGCACTGTGTGGGTGATTAGGGACAAGTTCCCAGAAGCTGTGAAGACTGCCTGGGTTTTTTGATGCTATAGAAGATGATGAAATAAACTTTGTTTTGGAAGTAATTATTTATAAATTGAAGATACCTGATAAGTCCATCCTCATTAATGCAACAGATCTTATGTAATAGATTCATTCTTGAAAATTCATGTGACAACTGTGCTCTGTTTTTTTGACAATTTCATCACTCATGTTCCCCACTCTCGTCTCATATTTTACATTGGGGCTAACACCAGGCGCGTAACAGGGGTCTTGGGTCACAGTGGGTATTTATTTTTTTTATTTTTTACATTTTTTATTTCAACCATCTTTAAAGAGGGTAACCCTTCTAGTTAGCCCAGTAGGTTAACTGATATTCAGGGGCCCTCTTTAATAAAATTAAAGAACAGTACAAACAACATCATTACAACATAATAATAATAATAAGATACCTGATAAGATCTTATGTAATAGATTCATTCTTGAAAATTCATGTGACAACTTTGCTCTGTCTTTTTGACAATTTCATCGCTCATACAGTACAATGTTTTTTGTATCTTCCCCACTCTCGTCTCATATTTTAAAATTTTAAGCTAATACAGTATATAAATGTAACTTGTTCTTCCCTATTCTTTACATTGGTATAAACTATAGTAACTATAAATCCATATATTTAATATTTTGATAATAATAGAGTGTGTAAAATGCAGTGATATATATTGTAATACCTAACTGCTTCAATGTTGCTTTATTCTGTGTATAGTAAAACAATTTTATATTAACTGTGAGAAAATACACTTGTAATAAATTATTTGCCATGTACAAGGATGATAAATTGTGTTTCAAAATATTTATTTAGTAACACCAGTAGTCTTGAATTTACTGTATGTACAACAATAACTAAGTGAAGCACCAAAAATATGGATGTTGAATATCATCATGAAAGAAGAATTCTTGGCTATGGTAAATAATACAAGACAATCAGACATTATAAATAGAGCAGTGCAATTAAAAATTGCCTAAGACGACTAATAATATACTCTTAATAATTTCTAAGTCAATCTAATTTTACATGCCGAATTGTTGTGTTTTCCATTACCATAAGTGCAAGTCAAATTTTGTTAGGGTCAAACAATTTCTCAATATGACATAGGTAAGTTCAACTATATATTTTAAAATACTAAACAAAAAATGGTGTATAGCAAAAAAATTGAAACTTTGTCTTAAATACCAAATTGATCAGCATGCAGACATAGGCATAATCCAGGCATTAAAAAATAAGCAGTTTCATAGAATAACATTAGACAAGACTGTACAAAGCCATACATTAAAATAGTTGTTCCTGTATATATTGAGCCACATTTTCATACTGTACTATCAACTTCGCACATTACATATTTCAAAATTAATCCTCACAATTTGTTTTCTAAATCTCGGTCACAAATTTGCTTCAAAAGGATTACTATTGAATGGGATTATAATACCATTTAATAATATTAAAGATATTTTGCAAGTGAAACAGGTACAGTAATACTGGTACAGTATTTATTTATTTATTATAAATTTGGCATGCAATATAAACCAGATGCTGCAATATAAACCAGATGTGCAAAAAACAAAAACTTAAGTGTGTGGCATTTCAGTATATCTTCAGAAAAAAAATCACTAGATAAATCATTTTAATTTAATTCTTTTGAAATATTTTGGCCTCAATCACTTGCTGCAGAGCTCTGAGCATCACCACCTTCTTCTAACCATGGATTGGACATGTCCATTTCATCATGTCCACACAGATGGAACTGTTTGCATCACATCCATTGGAGCCAGTCATTTGCTCCTATTGAGAAATAAGTATACAGTAGTTACAATAATGCAAAACCAGGTTAGTTAAAAAATCAAAAATGTTATCAAACATTGGCATTTGCTGCTTTATCAATAACATACCATACTGAGATACTGTATATTTTATTTGAATTCCACATTTCAACAACAGCTGAAAGTTAGGTTTGGAGTAACATGCATCATGTTATTGAGGCGTTATTGTTGTGTAGCCTAGCTTCTAGGCCTATAGTATATCAATAATAATCTTATTGTTACAGGAATTGGTGTTGGCTCTGATGATATACTGTAGTGTTATAGCTCATCACCTTTATTTAGACAGTGCAGTTTTTAGACATTTAGGCCTAGGCCTAGACAGTTTTTCATAGGACCAGACCTATAACTAGGCCTATAGTATTATTAGTAGGCCTAGGGGCCTAGGCTATTATGAAAAAATATGCACTAGCACAATTAATGTGACAAAGTCGCCATGGCATGACAAGTCTAGGCTAGTAGTAGTAGTAGAAACCTACTAACAGCTGGATAAGGCTGCGTGCGAACTCACCTGCTGCAGGACTGGAGCAGTGTCCTGGTCAGGAGTGCGCTACTTAGCTGCTGGGTAGACACTGACTGTGCTTCCTAGACATAGGCTAGGCCTAATTATAAACAAACAAGTCATCGGACTGATATGCGTTTATTAATTCAATTGAATTATTCCTCCATGATTGAATTGACGTTGACAAAACCGTCTCTCTGTAACTGCGTACGTAAATGATCACAAAAACTCACGACTTCACACTACTGGACATACGTATTGTCTCGGCTAGGTTGCTCGATTGTCGGGACGATTTTTCGATCAGCTGCTCGCACAAAATTACTGGTCTTGAATATTAATGAGTTGGTTAGAAAATGCTACCAAGCTACTGAAAAAAGTGATCAGCCTCGTTTTCACCTGATTTTGCTGTCTCATCATATCATGTTTTGTTTCTGTAATTATCGTTACATTTCAACATTTTTTTAAAGTATTTTTCCCGAACTCAGGAAAGGTTAAATAAGCAATATATGGCCACTTGTCTCATCCCGCACCCCCCCCCCCTTTAAAGTCAGGCCCCGGAGAAAAAAAAATTGTTGATATGTTGTAGAACTGAAAGTAGTTTGATTAAAAATCAGTTCTACAACATATTTGTTTTGCTCCTCAGTCTGACTTTAATTGTTGAAACATCCTGCGACAATCCTCATCATTATGAGTCTAAAATAAAATACATGGATCGTTACTGGTAAATACAAATAGGCCTACGTACTGTAACTCACCGTAACGCCGCTAAATTATTTAAGTGGCGCTGAGGGCTGGCGGGCCGTTTCCGACCCTTTAATAGCCCCCCTTGTCTTGTGGTATCCTCTTAAACTGTGTGGTACTTTCAGCTTCCATGACATGGGCAGGAAGAGCATTCCATTCGTTTACCACCCTTTGGGAAAAATAGTGCTTACAATTTAGTCGAGCATAAGCCTTTTTTAACTTCTAACCATGATGTCTAGTAATGGAATCGATTGCCAAATCGAAAAACAGATCCCTATCAACATCCCCTTTTCCATTTAATATTTTATATGTTTCAATTAAGTCCCACCCTGATTCTTCTTATTTCTATAGTAGTTAAATTAAAGGCTATGAGATGTTCTTCATAATTTACATTTTTCATACATTTAGGAATTTTAGTTGCCCGTCTTTGGACCTTTTCTAATAAATATTATTATTATTTAAGCGTATCTATCGCTATGATTAAATTCATGCATACTGAGACACAAAGTATCTACCCTGGCATAGCTTTTAATATATTAGAACGTTGTATATATCAGATATATGCAATGCTTCAATATTTGTTTACACGCTAAGCAGGTATATAAACAAGGAAGTACACCTGTTCAAGTAATTATGCAAATCGCGAAAGTTAGCCTGTAAACAAATAAACGCGAATACATCACGATACGAGTCTCCGCTGTGCAGATTTGCTTGTGTCCTTGGGCAAGGCACTTATTAGCTACATTGCTTCAGTCCACCTAGCTGTATCAATGGGTACCAGCAAACTGCTGGGACTAACCTGCGACGGACTAGTGTGCCGTCCAGGGGGAGTACTCTCATCCGCTTCACACTACAGAAACTGGAGATAAGCTCCAGCCCTATGAGCCCCCAGTGGCTTGGAAAGGATTTAGTAGTAGCAGTACATCATGATACAGCGTAAGCCCAGCACCAATGTATACAAGAAGCAATGAAATATTTACAAGGATAGAATATCCGATCCACAACATGAATACATTATAATAACATTGTTTTTTTTTTTTAATAAAGATTAAATTTAAATTGTTTACATTTTAACCAGTAATCTATTGTTAAGCCAGTAGTTTGTCATAGTAATGTAAAATTGGTCCATAATTTTTTCTCCCACCCCACTGGTAATTCTGCCTATGCCACCATTTTTAACCCATATCATTAATATTTTACCAGAAATTCCTACACAAATCCCACTTACAGTGTGACAATAAAGAATCTGTTTAATTTAATTATTTGGCCAGTAACATGTAATGAACAACCATATATTTCAACATTAATCATGTCATCATCAGGAATTCCTGTATTATACTATCTTATCTGAGACAATATCTGAACAACCATATATTTCAACATTAATCATGTCATCATCAGGAATTCCTGTATTATACTATCTTATCTGAGATTTATCAGTGGACCTTTCGGTAATTTACTTATTTAGTACAAATTTGGCATGATATAGTGCAGAATTAAATGGAGTCCAACACATTTTGTCATCCCCAAGGTCAAGGATTATTAATAAAGTATATTAATGGTAGAAAATAATATACATTTAATTTTTTTTGAAACTATACAAATTGCACAGTAAAGAATGAATGTAACTTATTTTTATTCTACAGTAAGTTAATGAACCAACATGCCGACAAATGACACAAAATGTAGAATATTTGTAATTTACTTTGTAACATTTTTTCAGTAACAACCAATTTAATAACCATCTATGCACACAAATTTCATAATGAATCTTTATTATTTCATTTTTAATATTTGTTTTGTGTCATGTTCATATAATTGTTTATTAATATGATTTGTCCACTTTTGCTCTACTCCCACTTTTTAACAGCCCATGGTTCATATTGGCCTAGAGAGGAAGGTCTCCATTCCTCTTGGTCTCCAAAAAGGCAATGGTATTAAACTCACAGACATTAAAGCTATAGTAAGTGATGGTGGTAGTAGTTTAATTTAATTAATTGTATTATCAGCTGTGAAGGTGGTGGTGTTATTGGATTCAGTTGTTTCTCTCAAGGGTGCTGTAAAAACAGATGAATCTTGTTATATATTCTAAATTCTCCTCATTTTAAGTTGATTTCATTTTGTTAATGATGGTGGTGGTGTTTTATTGGATTTTAATTTCTATCCAGTAAGCTACAACTCCAATATATCTGCTAAATTTATATTCCTTTTTCTTATTTTTTCATTCTCCAAGGATGAGCAACAAGTAGATATCACAAATGCATCTAGCAAATTAGGTTCACCTCAATCTGGAGTTCAACAGGGACAATCATCATCGATGGGTCCTCCTCTGCCGCCTCCTAATGCCAATGTCTTTACAGTCATTGATCCTACTTATAGACCAGCACCAAACAGTAATGTCCGTCTTATCAAGCAGACATCTCTCAGTGATGATGTTCCTAAAGGTATTAGAGTTAATTATACAATTGTTGTCACACCCTATGGCATTATTATTACTCCTTTTAACATTCATGTCACTCACTTTTAATTCAAGACCACACATTTTGACATTATCATTTCTTTTAACATCAATTGATATCTACATTTTGATATTACAGCTGCCATTTACCAAAGTGACAGAATTTTCGGTACACCATGTGTATAAAAATGGTTTTCCTGGTGGCAGTCAGAGCAATCTCTCCGAAACGTAAAGAAAACTAACCCTTGGTTTTACCTCAAAAACCGTATTTTTACACATTCTGTTATTGACACTCACCATACAACCTTCAAGAAATATCAGCCATTTAAAAATCAAATTTCAGCAATGAAAGTCAACATAAGTGCATCATTGACGTATTTTTCCATCTACAGCAGCTCAATTATGGAATATCGTCAGTCATGCCCCTTGTTATGGCTTGCTATTAATGCGATTATTATGTTAATATGAGTTGTAGGAGGGATGTTTTTGCACTACCTGATGTGTTATACTACTGAACTAACCCTAACCCATGACCTCCGGATAACTAGCCTGACGCCATAACCACTAAGCTACAAAGATTGTGCTTAGTGACTAGTGTTGAATCTGATCCCAAAATAGCAGCGGGTACTGCAAATGCTATTTCGATGTCAGTTTGCGTCAGGAAAATATTACAGGAGTGATGTTTTGCCCTACCTGACATGTTATCGTACCGAATACTCAATAAGGTAAATATTTTTTTAACATTTATATTCTTCAGACAAGCCAAAGGCTAAGGCACCATCAAGGACCCAATCAAAGAAAGATAAATCAAAAGAAAAGGAAAAAGCAAGAGAAAAAGGAAAGGAAGAATCAAAGGAAAAAAATGAAGACAGATCAGTGAAGAAGAAACGCTCCAGTTTCTTTGGAAAGAAAAAATGATGACAATGTTTTTAATTTTTATTACACAATTTTTTTTTAAGGAAATAAAAAGTGATTCATTTTTTCTGTTTTTCTTGGTTTATCTAAAACTCTACAGTTGGAATATTTGTTGCAATTTCTTTTTGACAATTCTTTTATATTTTATATTCTATTCAAAATTTCTTATTATATATTCTATTTGACAATTCCTTATTTTTTTATTCTATTTTATATTCTGTTCGGCAATGCCTTAAATGTTGTTAACTGCCTCATATATTTATGATGCTTCATATTTGGGAGCCAAGTTGTTATTATTATTATTATTATTATTATGACAACTTTATTTTTACACGGAAGGCTTGTCTCACCCGGTGGGTGTTATTCTACAAGGCTGTGTTGTCTTTGAGATTGGAAAATAAAAGTAATCACAATAATTAAAGACAAAATTGTATACAAATATGAGATACAAAAAATTGAAGCATAAACCACTCATTTTACAAAAGTGTTTTAAATGTTGTAACATTTGATGAATTTCTAACACATTCATCCAGTGTGTTCCAAAGAATAGCACCACGGTAAAATCAGTGGCGGACCGTAGGGTAAATGGCAGGGTATGCTAGGTGTTGGCATGATGTACAAGGGGCTGTACGTCCTCCCCCTACCCCTGAAAAAAAATATTTGCCCATCCCCACAAATCATGCTCAAGTAATTAAGAATCACCTCGTATCACCTTATTTTGCGAGTTATCCCCTCATAATCACTGATCCCCCACTTTACCTTCCTAACACCATCAGCTCCTTTCCATTTCAAGACCCGCCACTGATGTTAGGGCCTGCTAGTGATTGGAAAAGTTTGTAAGCCTACTACTATACAGAAAGAGATTGCGTTCTATAGTCAAAATACATTAGGCACTTTACGCAACAAGACGGTGGACGGTGGTTTTATGCTCATCAGAGTGCTTAATCGGAACTGCCTGTCTCGATGGTTCTCCGTCCTCTTGCGTAAAGTGCCTAATGTTATTTTTAATACCGGCATGGTTGTCTTTTCTTCAAAAGAATTCTTATTCCTGTATTTTAACAAATTTAAATTTAAATAATAATCCAAAGTTTCTTCTATACCGGTCATATGTACAGTATGTAAATATATTTATTCTTTAATCGATTCAGATTAGCCTTATAGATAGAATACCCGACCAGCAGTGGAGGTCTCGATTTGTGAGAAGAGCATGCGCACATACTCTTGGAAGCACTGCTTCCATTCCAGTGTTAAATTGGCTAATCTGACGCCACCACACGGTTGTCACAATAGCAAATTTAAGCGCGGTAGGGTATACTCTGACTTCTATTGACTCACTGATTAAGTAATTGGCTGATATCGAAGACCAGCCATGCGGAAATTCTAAGTATGATGCGATAGGTCTGACAGTGACTTATCCTAATTACCCAGAAAGTATGCCAAACATGGAAAAACTTAGCTATTCCAATGAATAGCATTCCACCCAAAAAAATTAGCGTATATATAGAAGATCCTGACTGAGAAATGCTAAATAAAACGGAAAAACTGTACTAGTATATTTTTTAATTTGTTTTAGCCAGGGTATGCACTGCATACCTTGCTTGCCTTGACGGTCCACCACTGGGTAAGATAAACTTTTCTTTTTGTATTCAGTGTGAGGACGATCAACTTTTAAGACATATAATCTGGTTAAATAATTTTGTTTCTTAAATGTAATGCGTTTGGTCAAATAAGATGGGGCCATGTTATAAAAAATCTTATACATGGTTTTTGCTTCATTTTTATACAATTTGCTTTCTAAATTTTCCTAATTTAAGGTCTGCAAGGCTTGTGTACTTGAATCATCTTTTTTTCTTTTTTTTTTCAGAATTATTTTTGCCACTCTATTGTGTAAGACTTTTAAAAATTTGAGTAGATCTACCCCACACTAGATTACAGTATTCAAAGTGAGGAGCAATAATGATTGTGTACATTAGAGATTGTTGATCATTTGTTAGAAATTTTTTTTTCAAATAGTGCAAACCCGGCAGAACTTGAGTTTTTACATTATCAGTTTGCTTATTCCATCACAAATTTTCATCGCGAGGTGTTTGCAATAACTAACTAAACAATTTTTTCTATATACAAATTAAAATTATTTTTAGATAGTTTAGAAAGTTTCTGCTTTGTACCAATAATAATACATTCATTGTTTTGTACATTTAATGTAAGTTTGTTGTTAATGTGTTCAAGGTCAACATTTAAGTTATGTGTGTACAACATCATCAATATTAGGAGGTGAATAATAAAGTATTGTATCATCTGCATACATGCTAATTTTTACATTACAAACACTTTTTGGCAAATCATTGACATATAACACAAATAGCAGTCTCCCTAGAATAGAACATTTTGAATAAAAAAAGAAACAAAGCGTATGCAATGTAACTCCTCATTCTTGAAAGGTAAATTCTACATTTTGGAAAATTTGCATGAAATCTGTCAACCACACTGTCATGGTCGAGGTTGCTTCACCAATCACGATGTATTTTAAGAATCATGAGGCTATCCAAATGGGCATTTGTCATAACAGAACGCAAATTATTTTTAATTAGTCTCATTAAACTATTATTATTATTATTATTATTATTATTAATATTATTATTATTATTATTATTCTTCCAATATTGTACAGACCACCAGCAATGGTGTATTACGTACATTGATTACGTACATTGTTTGTTATTATTATTAATAATTATAACACAAATAGTTTAATGAAAAAATTGTCGTGGCTAAACAAACATTACATGTAAATATTTTTTTTATTTGTTTATTCCCCGAAAAAATGTACTCGTCTTCCCCGACGGGGTGGCTATGCTTCCCCTGCCCCCCTCTGGTGCCACCAGTGCCCACCAGGTACCCATTTATACTCCTGGGTGAAGAGAGCAATGCAGATAGGACACAAGTAAAATGAACAGCAAGGGATTGAAACCTCAACCTCGAGGTTGGGAAACCAAACCGTTCACGCTGTGCCAAACCGCTTCATTTAGCTAATTGTGTAACATTTACATGCGTGGTATGGGAATGATCACTTTAAACCATATTATGTTGTTATCCAGCTTAAAGATTTTATGTTTTTCATTGAGAATCTTATGGTCAACTGTATCAAATGTGTTTTTAAGGTCTAGTGTAACTAGACTTGTAAAATTACCATTGTCTATAGCATTTATCCAGTCTTCAGTAATGTTTAATAATGAAGATATAGATCATATTGTTTTTTTAAATGAATTGGTATACCTGATCAAACACTACCCTTTCTAATATTTTTGATAAAGTGAGTAATATTGAAATTGGCTTATAGTTACTAGGTTGAGATCTATCACCACTCTTGAAGATGGGGCAAACTTTTGCATTTTTCCACTTGTATGAGAATTGACCTGAAGATAAATTCACAATGTATGTAAGTGGAACAACAATTAAATTTATTGCAGCTTTGGCTAATTTAGAAGGTAATTTAACATTTCCAGTTGCCTTTTTTAGGAGTTTGAGATTCTTATTTACAGACCATGTTCCCGGCTTTATAGAATATGTTGACTTGGACAAATATGCAAGAGTAACTGTCGTACAATAGACTTTATTAACAAAATATTTTAATCTTTTTAAAATTTATTATGTGGTGAAATTTATTTAAGTTTCAAAATAGCTTGAGAATATTGTTGACCCAAGAACTTGATTCCATATACAGTTAGACTTGCTGAACTAAAATAATGCCAAATTGTTGTATTTTCCATTAATTAACAATTTGTAAGTCAAATTTTCAATTCAAGTGACCTTTTGATGTACATTCTAGTGTTTTAATATACTGTATTTATATATTATAAACTATTCATTGGTATGATTTTGATATGATAGTACTTTGACCAGTTATTATTCTTTAATATTTGTTGGTGGCAGTACACTCAGTGGTCACAATACAGGTCATGCAATGTAATGAGACTGGAATTGCTTAAAATATTTATGCAAATAAAAAATCTACTGTTCAGTTGTCATCATAGTTAAAATTTTCTTAAATTTTAAAAAAGAGACTTAAGCAAATGTAACAATATATTAGCTGAGTGTGACGTAGAGGGGTATGTGGTTACTTCAAAAGACATTGGGTTTTTATTGATGTCAATAAAAGTGTACACATTTAAAAAAATTCTATTTCATATTATGTAAATTTATTATTGATTTAATGTGTGACCACATTTTAGGCATGCATTCCTTTATATTTTTATACCCAAGTTATAAATATTATATACAGTAAGCAGAATTCTTTGTTTTATTAAATATTTCTGTAGATATATTTTGACAGCTTTGAAAACAAATAGTACTGTAATTGTATTTATGGAAATTGTAAAATATTATTTTTATTATATGGGCACACTAACACCTCTCTACAGTATTTTGATAATACAGTTGAACCTTCTTTTAGTGCCCACTTTCCCAAAATACCGTTTTTCCCCATTCAACCACAGTCATTTGTAGTGGCAGACCGTAGGGTAAATTGCAGGCTATGATAGGGCTCCATTGATGAAAAAAATTTTTATGTATTTACAATCAAAGACTATTCTATCTAGTCAAAATACAAATATATTTGTTTTTTTACAAGGATGTTTGTATTTCCTTTTCAAGAGACCTATTAAAAGCCTATACATAAGTAATACAAGTTTCCTCTGTATTTGACATCTGTGTGAATGTTTATTTAACTTCGAAAATAATGACAGAGGATCGGCCCGATTTAGGTTTCTGATACCTTCTTGGTAATACTGTTAGAGAAATAATGAGAAGTGGAGCATGCGCACATACACACCATTGTTTAACTTTCAATACGCCATTGTTTAGATTGCCAACATTCCTTTTTTTGGACTTCCGACAATCCTTTGTTTAAATAAACTTATTCCTTTGGAAACACCTGTAACCAACCTGTCGTAATGTAGTCTTGACTGACTGGTATTTTGTGTAAAAAAAAAACTTCAAAAAGTGTCCATAGCACATTTGATCTAAGCCGTCAGATATTCTCCGCAGTGGCGTAAGTACCGGGGGACAAGGGGAAATATCCATCTATGGAAAATCTTTCCCCATTGAATGCCCTTTTCACCCGGGAAAGTGCCTGAAAACCTCAAATTTTAAATCGTGTATTTTGTTGAGGTAGGCCAATTTCCTCTAAAAATTGCACATTTTAGGGAGTTTTGATCAATTCCGACGAAATTAGAATTAAAAAGACAAATTTTTTCGCGCGCTCATAAGAGCATTTCTTGTTGAGGTAGGCCAATTTCCTCTAAAAAATTTTCGCGCGCTTCGCGCATTTTTAGATCTTCAAGGTTGTGCTTGCTCTCTTTAGCCTTCGAAGTTATAACACATATTCCCAAACTCAAGAAAGAAAATTTAAGATAGATCGTTTTACCTAAAAGAAGGGCCTCAATGTGTAATGATGTGTGAAGCATATGATTGTAATAAATAAAACCACGACGAAAATGCTTATATTTAGTTTCAAACACACGTGTGTGGCCTATATTAATAATAAAATAAGCCCTATGTCGTATTGTTTTTTATTTTGGTGGGGGGGGGGGGTGGTGGTGTATCACACCAAGTCATAAATTACTAACCGGGAAAATAGGACCTGTGCCAAGCTCTAGTACTTTCCTCATGAGTGCCGTCTGTTCATTGTGATACAGTACTCAGGGGCGTACGGTGAAAAATCTAACGGGGGGGAACGGGGGGGGGGGTCGAAACTAAAGCGCAGGGGGAAAGCTGAACTCGGAGCAATTTAGCGAAGCTTTCAGAATTCGTGGGGTGCGTTATTTGTGAGTGAAGCGAGCATATTTAAAAGGCACTTTATTTAAAAGTGGGGGATCGACCGCACCCATCGACCCCCCCACAGTATGCCCCTGGTACTTCATTGTTAGATAGGCCTATCTAGCCCAATTTATGTTGATATTGTAATTTTATTTTAATTTTTATATTAAGTTTTTTATTTAATTTTGAATTAATTCTTTATGTAAATTTTGTATTGAGAGGTTGTTATTTATTTTACTGTAATTTAATTAGTTTAATACGCTCTTTTGTTTTGTCTTACTATGTGTATTGAGGGTCCCTAATGATCAGCTTCGGCTCTGGATGGACCACCCTCATTAAAGATTGTTGAAATAAATTAAAAAAAATACTTTATCTGAAATAATAATGACAATGTATCTATGTATGATGTGTAGAATGTTGGAGATGACCTGCCTGCTGCAGTGATATTCTGATTTTAAAACATTGTCCTGTACATTACAGTACATAATTAAAAAGCGAAATCAAAAACAAGAATTTCCCCTAGGGTGCTCTTATCTCGATCCCTCACTCCGACCTTTCCAACATCTCTTGATCCGTGTCCCTATAAAATTCTTAATTTTCCTATTATGAACAAGTACGCATACAATAATTACAAGAAAGCGTGACACAGTTTCAATCCAATTTTGTTATTAATATACAAAACACTAGTATATTTCGGTTTAAGCACCAAGGTTTTTAACAACTGAAAATTTTGAAAGGAAACTCTCTTAAAAAATAACTTTCTTTTTCTCTTCTAACTAAATGATTCGATGTGCAACAACTGTACCACGAAATATGGGCTGTACTAACTTAGCTCTGATTATTAACATGGTGAGAACCATGAATGCTCCAGGCGTAATCGATTGAATAGAATTTTAATTCGGGGTTGAAGTTTCTTTTAGGTGCACGTTTTTTGGCAGAATTGATGCTACGTGAAGATCGTTTATATAAATTTATGTGATTTTCTTTCTCTCAATTTGATACAGCTTCTGACAATTTTTCATAGCTTGTGAAAGTGCCACTGACACAAAGTGTCTTCATCTGCCATCTACAGAAAAAAAAAATATTTGCACATGCTCAATAGGACGTTTTCGTACTCACGAAGCAAGCGGCGCCCTTCAAATAGATCGACGTAAGCATAGCCTATGATTAATGCTTACGACTCGGTGTAAGCATAGACACTTCGATACTTATTACTACTAAAGGCCTTACTCACCTAGCTAGAGGAGTGCTCTTCTAAACTATCCTAGGCCAATTAACAATAACAATATTAACTCAATTCAATCTTTATTTATTTGATCATAAAAAATACAATAAGGTAGATAAAATACATGTTAAAACAACATGATGAAATTTTGGTGCTTATTTGAACCTCATAGAGGCTATAGGCCTAGTTATTGAAAATTAACATTTCTTTTCAAATACATAAAAATAGAAAAAAAGGTTAACAAACAAGACAATGTGGCAAAATCTCACAGAAATGTATGTAATTAATAATATAAGATGAGGAATTTAATTGTGTACACGAGGAAAATGCGCAGAGGGGAGGGCGAAGGGGGGGGGGGCCGGTGTTGTGAGGGGGGGGGGAAGGTAGGATAGAGTGAAATTATTTTTAAACGTATTTTATTTATGGTTCGGTAACTAGCATGTCATATTTTTAAATCTCTTCATCCTCTTAAACATCATCATCCACACCATCATCATCATCATAATCATCACCATTATCGATTGATAATTAGAATAGGCCTATCATAATAATTATCGTTATTGACTAATAATAAAATAGACAAAGCATTATAATTTCAAATTCAAAGTTTATTGATAATAACTTGGTAATTAACAATAACATGTAGAAAAATATATAAAAATGGTGTGCTAATTTTAAATATAAGATTAATAAATTTATATTTATTAAGTTATAAATTAATATAAATTGCAACTATTATCTTTACAATGATAATAATACAATACAACATAGGTTATACAAACATTTGAAAAGTTTTATTTACAATGCTCCGACTTTTACATTTAAAAAAAATAGTTATTTACACTTTTTCTTTCATAATTGCATTACTCAATGTCCCTTCCTCGAAGTGGAGCACGATCTCGGTGGCGAAAATTGTGTCTGTCCATATTTGGTTTACCACTTGGTTGCATGAAAGAGTAATAATAATGATGATAATAACAATAACAGTGATAATAATAATAATAATAATAATAACAATAATAATAATAATAACAATAATAATAACAATAATAATAATAATAATAATAATAATAATAATAATAAAAACAATAAACACAATACAAAACATACAATGTTGATAAAACAAAAAATAATACTACTAAATAATAATAATCTAAATTTAATACTTAATAGGTATGAAACATAATAAAATACAATATTGTACTTACTCTTCCAAAAGACTTCTAAAAAGGTCTTGCGCTCTAACTTGCATCATTTCGGCAAAAATATTGCATTAATCACAGAATTATATATAAACGCCGTAAAAAATAAAGCAGATAATGCACTTTCTCTAAGTATTCTTTGAAATAAAGCAGTTACTAACTAGGCATTATTTGCTAAGGATTCCAAGCTAATTAATTAGATATTTGTTACACTAGATCTGATTGGTTACTTACTATCTGTCTAGCGTGAAGTCAAGCGTTTAATGCATGTATGTAAGGCTCCGCGCACATAATGCCTTTTCTCAGAGTATTTATAGTAAAATTTGCAGATAATGCCCAATTTTAAAATAAAATTTCATATTTCCAGACATATTTTTATATTATAAAATAATACTACTAAATAATAATAATCTAAATTTAATACTTAATAGGTATGAAACATAATAAAATACAATATTGTACTTACTCTTCCAAAAGACTTCTAAAAAGGTCTTGCGCTCTAACTTGCATCATTTCGGCAAAAATATTGCATTAATCACAGAATTATATATAAACGCCGTAAAAAATAAAGCAGATAATGCACTTTCTCAAAGTATTCTTTGAAATAAAGCAGTTACTAACTAGGCATTATTTGCTAAGGATTCCAAGCTAATTAATTAGATATTCGTTACACTAGATCTGATTGGTTACTTACTATCTGTCTTGCGTGAAGTCAAGCG
>NW_022694568.1:0-17289 GCF_011630105.1 Anneissia japonica | reverse complement strand
TATATAGAACTGGAGGTCGCTGGAACAGAATGTTGCTACTCGGAGTTTCACGCTATTGCGATCGTCAGGCAACTGATGAAAGGTGAACGTTGTGTGGTGATGTGACTTATATATTATATATATACCATGTGCACTGCACTGTGCCTAACTATGCCTACTCAGCTTCTTGTAGAAAATTCGACCAGACAAGTTTTTCCATGGTTTGCCACACGAAGCTAAGGAGGAAAGCAATTATTTTGAGCACCATCAGTAGTTGTTCATCTCACTCAGTTCACGTGGTTTTAGATTATAACAACCCGGTATTAGACTCAATCAACGTTGCTGTTTAATGAAAATACGTTGCATTATGGTTTGTTTATTGTTATAGTTTATTGTTATAGTCTTTCTACTTTGGTAGCTCTGAAAAGGGCCGTTTGTTTTGAATATTTTCGGGGTTTTTGATGACGTCATCGTCGATACGAGACGTACGTAAAACCGAGGGTTCGTATAACTGGGGTACGTGAAAATGAGGTTCTGCTGTAATACTTTATCTTGTACAGTATTCAAACATGATTTAACAGTGAACTGTAACTATAACGTTTTCATCTTTAATTATCTCTGGTTTAATTCATTTAGATACACACTTATCTCAGCTTTTATCTAAAATATAATATAAATGATTTAAATAATAAAAAGTTATAAAAGAAAGCATATTAGGGTACTTACCTGTGAAAGAATTCACATAGACCTCAGTTAGATGTTGGTTACTCTGTATCAAGCACTTTAATCCAGCGTGACCACTCACAATTTTTGATATACCCAATCTGGTTTGAAATTACCCAAGATTCAGCAAAAATTGCCCAAAATTACCCAAGATTCCTGAAAATGCATTAAAATTTGAAAACAACGTGTTTTTCGCATGTATAGTTTAACTTTTAGTTCAATTTATAAACCATTTTTTATTGTAATTGTTTGTGTTAATTATTAAAATTAATATTCATGAGGTGATAATACAGATAGAAAAATACGCCCTCAGTCGGCCAGTGTTATCAGTAGATCAGTGATCAAGTTTTATTATGTAATGCATTAATTGTAGGTAAGATCAATGGCAACGCAAATCACAAATAAACAATTTTGAACCCATGTTTATAGCAATTAACAGTCAATTAACAATGTTATGTGCACTTTTGCTTACTTGAATGGACTGAAATATACTTTGTTACTTCTTAAATCTTCCTCTATGACAAAAATATTTAATTGTCTTAGTAAAAATAAAATACCCAAGGATTTGAACGGAATACCCAAGAACCCAAGACCTAGTCAAAATACCCAAGATCTTGGGTAAATACCCGAGCAGTGGTCACAATGGATGATGAGCTCAATGCCAGAGGCCCATCCTCAACTAGGTCATGTGACTTTCCACAGGTCCTTGGATGTTGAAATTTAATTTTTGGTTGTTCCAGACATCTATACAACATGAAATCCAATTTTTATATGTGCTTATCTGCAGTTAATTATTAAGTTAACACAATATTAAACTACAGTACAGTACTGTGTTTTGTACATATCATATTTTGGGTTTTTCAGGTTAAAAGCAATCATTTAGTAGGCATATTTTTTGTCCATGGTGGGGTCACAGTAGTATGTTAATTGGTAACTCATTCTACATATCACTGGTAATTAAAAATGAGTTGCACTCTCTTAAAAAAGAATGCATACTGTACATGCCTTGAAACACAGGCCCGTAACCAGGGGGGGTTCGGACGAACCCCGCCGTTTGCTAGCTGGCTCCGCTTGGATGGCAAAAAAAAAAAAAAATCTCGAAAGAAGATTGCTTAAACTTAAAAAAAAAAAAAAACAAAAAACAATCCTGTTCAAATAATCTTTATAGACAGTAGCTTTTAATACAAGTTTCAAGATAGAACTCATATTTATGTGGTCAGCGCAATTGGTTGGTCATTAACATCTTCAAAAGGCTCAACTTTTTCCAAATTTGAACCCCCCCCAAAAAAAAAATCCTAGTTACAGGAATGAAACATTCCTTAATTGATGTGTGCAAATGTGTTTAAATGTTTGATTTCATTTTTAGCAGGCTATATTATAAAACATTGTAAGAGTTCAGAACCTCAAAAAAAAAAAAAAAAATTAGGTCTCAGTAGTCAGTCATTACCCTTGAATCGTAAAGCACCACATAACATGGCAAAATGTGTCATGGCAAATCTTCAACTAGGTAAAACACACTCAACTAAGTAATACTCAGTAATCACAAATAAAAATTGTGATTATGATGAAAAATATGGTTGATGCTGCTGCAAACCATTGTTGAAAAGTAGGCATGACAATTGTACTGTAAGTGAACGTTCACCCAATATTTTCTATCCCCACCTTACAAGTTACATTTTCCCCCATTTAAAAAAGTATCTTGCGCTATAAACATTTCAACGTTTTGATAGTTAATTATAAACAATGTTAATACAAATAATTTTTGAAGGCAAATAATCGAAATCATGTTTATCTTGACTCAAAGAGTGCTGTTTTTTTCAGTTTACAATATTAAACTTAGGCTTGAAATGTCCAATTTTAATGAATGACCCCTCATTGTAAAGACTACATACTCAGGCATCTGAAAATACCAATAACTTGAATTTCAATTTTTGTTACAACTTAGCAACTTATGCCATAAAATGCCTCATTTTTGGGTAAATCTACACTTAAATTATTTTTGAAGATGTAGATGCAATAACTTTGTTTTAATTTTATGCAATTAATTTAAAATACAATCTTTCAATTTGTTTTTACCCTGTAATACCTCACAATAGTACTGCACAGTCTATATAGTATAGCCATGTCCTCTTTGTCCATTTTTAGCTTATAATTGCATAGTCTTTGCATACAATAATGAGTATGTTATTTGTTTTTATTACAGAAGGAAGTAAACATTGAATACTGATATGTTAATGACTACACATTGTTTTTTGATGACAATAATTACATGTATACTGAATAATATATGTCATGTTAATTCAGTATGTGGTTTCTTGGTGTGGGGTGGGGGATGGGCATTAAATACTGTTATGTAATAATATGCAATTTTTATAAACCTACATGTCTCACAAAAGTAATGACAATAGTACTGTTTAGTATAGTCATATTTCTTTGTCCATTTTTTAGCTTATAATTGCATACTGTTTGCATATATTAGTTATTAATGTGTTATTATTACAGTTAATTGGAAGCAAACATTAAATACTGATATGTTAATGACTACACATTGTTTTTTTTATAACATAATTACAGGTATACTTCATAATAAATAAATGTTATGTTAAATCAGTCTCTGGTTTCTTTGGGGTTATATTTTAAATGTTATCTAATGATCTGATTGTTTATGTTCCATTACCTTTCTTTTGTCATCACATCAAAATAATAATAATAATAAAAATATAATAAAAAAAAATACCTGACAGCCTAAAAGTAAAAAATGAAATATGAAATTAAGATAATTTAAAAAATGCAGTTAAATGAATCCTAAATGCCTGTCAAATCAAGCAGAAAAATGCCTACCCCTACTTGAGATTTTGGCTGCATAAAACTTCCATGACATGTTATAGACATGGAAAAAAAAACCAACAAAGCGCGACCCAGATAGGGACAAACTCTGACGTCATGAGGAGAGCACTACCAAATGAATTATTCATGACAATTATGTGATGTTTTTAAAAAAAAGGGTCCCCAAGTTATGTACGAAAAAAAAAAATTGCGTGCCGTTCCGTGGGTAAGTGAGGTGTACCAGTACTAGTAGTGCTGTGTTCTTGGTATTTAATATTTCCGGGCTTGAAGATACGATGTGGCTCAAACGACAAAACGAAAGTTGAACAATAAATGTGACAAAAACAAGCCAAACCAGTCACTCGTCGCAAATCGTGTTTCAGAGAAAATGGCTAAAACATGCTGGAATGTCACATTTGTATAAATCTATTTTATTGTACTAAACGAACCTTTATGTATCTACACATCATTCTATGCTGTTATTTTCCCCAATTTCAATATTAAAACAATACTTTTTAAGGATTTAAAGATAGTTTCTGCATGAGAAATGCCTGAAATCATAAACTTTGACGGCTAATTTCTCATATATTGTTCTTTAAACAGCTGTGTGGTTAAACGCTTGTAACTTCATAAGAAAATTTGAATTTTTTTTACCATTTTATAGCTATTAATTTACTATCTAACACTGTATTAATAACTCAAAATCGATTTTTGCAACGAGTGACTGGTTTGGCTTGTCTTTGCCACAAATGTTCTTCAGGAATTGTACTTTCTGGTGAAAATAAATCTTTATTGCCAACATGATTGCTACCATTAATAATTTGAGATGAATCAAAGACAGACTTGTAGTTGTAAAACGATATCTTGTAGAGCGTTATTCTTATACCTGTCTGTCTGTCTCTATCTGTCTGTCTCTGTCTGTGTGTCTGTCTGTCTCTATCTGTCTGCCTCTCTCTGTCTATCTCTATCAATCTACCTCATTCTATCTATTTTGTTTATTTGGCTCTTGACTTATTTGTTGTTTTATCCTTGAATTAATTTTTAAAGTTTGTTTTGACGTTTATAAGGCATGCCCAGCACAAGATCTTTATCTTCTTGGAGTCATGCCTTCTTTCATAGCTTGTTTTCGTTTTAATCATATTGTGTTTATATATTGTGTTGTATATTTTTGTATCATGTGATACTATTCCGTTGCTGTTAGCGACCAAAAAGGTGCTCAACCGGATCCATTGTCTCCACTGACCAACCTTAGATCTCAATTTCTAACATAATTATTTTGTTAATCCCATGTTATAATATCAAAGTTAATTATTATTATAAAGCCTATTTTTATAATTAATGTATTTTGAGATCAGATGAGTAATTGTAGTGATTATTTTAAAGATCCAATCAGCAAACTGGTGGTTAACCTCTACCAGGAGCCTTAGCCTGTGGGAATGTAGGTAAGAATGGCCCGGAAAAAATGGCCCCAGAAAAAATGGCCCCGGAAAAAATGGCCCCATATTACAGGTAGGTAAAAATGGCCCCAATGAAAAATTCGGTAATAGAAATGATATATTTTTTTTTAAATCTTCAAATATTTAAATACTGTATAAGCAAGAATTGAATCAAGAAATAAAAAATGGCCCTCAATTCAAGAAAAAGAAAATAATAATAAATAAATAAATAAATGCTGTAAAATACCCTGTAGCAAAAATTTAATTAATAAATCAACATAGAGAATATGCATATTTGAGAACTAAAATAAATTAGTTTTTGTTACAATACTGTAACTTACAAAAAAAGAAAAAAAAGTGAACCTAAAATGGAAAATTATTTATAAGAAAAGTGTAACTTTCATGCTTCAAGTTTAAATTTTAAAGCTCGTTCTAACTCACTACCTCTTGAAGAAAGGAATCCTGGTCACCTCAAAATTTAGGCTTATGCTTATTATGTGACTGCGTGACAAAGGAAACCATCAATCATTTTGTATTTGATTGTACCAGATTAAAGAACATTAGAACTTTAATATTTGACCAACTTAAAGAGGAGTTATACAAAAAGGATTTACATATATTTTGGGAATTATTCACATCAAGCTCCCCTGAACTTAAATACCATCTTTTGTTTGATGATTTAGAAATCCATTACGAATATCAAATTTTAACAAAAAATTGTATAAACCCTATTAATTATACTATTGTGAGTAAAGTTTTCAATAATCATTGTAAATTACTTTTAACAATGGCATGGAAAGAACGAAATGATATATATAATACTTTTCTATTGCAAGACTAATATGTCTGGTTTTAATGTTATTGAATTAAATTTACAATATTTAATCTGTTATATGTATATATGTATATGTATGTGTTTGTGTATGTATGTGTATATGTATGTATGTATGTGTGAATATGTGTGTGGGAGGGGTGTGTGTATGTGTGTACATCTATGCATGTATGTTATGTATGTATGTGTGTGTGTATACATATATATATATATATATATATATATATATATATGTATATGTATACTGTATATATATATATGTATATGTGTATATATATGTTTGTGTGTATGTGTATATGTATGTGTGTATAAGTGATGTATTAACCAACTTACTTATATTATTAGTATTAGTATTTATTTTTATCTCTATTACTATTTTTGTAAACCTTTTTTTTATTTATATTTCGTTCTACCGCAGTATTTTCTTACTATATTTTATCACAGTAATTAAGTTTTTACTGATTTTGTTATTGTTGCACGTCTTTACGGCTGTGCCTCTGTTATAAAAGAGAAGCAATAAAGTTACTTACTTACTTACAAAGCAACTTTTAAAAAATAGTAACACTGCATGCGTTAAAAATGATGCTATTAAATTAGTATTAAAAACTTTTTAGTAGGAATACATATGATACAGTACAGTAAAATGTACAATAGTCAGCGAGTTCATCAAACAAGGTATAAAAAAAGTCTCGCCTTGGGTAGCATCTTTTTAAAGAAAATCATTAATTTCATTAAAAAAAACACAAGTTACTGATTGATTAAATAATTCTATTTTAAATAAGAAATGATTATGCACAGTAAAGGTAACTGCTAAGAAGGGCTAATTATTGCTTAGCTCCACTGTGGCTCCACACAGTAGGCCCTATTGATATGTAAACTAATTACTTACTTCCTGTCACTGCTTGGTATTTTTGTTTTTAGTTTTTTCAATTTACTTGATCTTGAGAATATGGTTCCATGATGGACCCGAAACGTTGATATTTCTTGTCATTAAATTTTGTTTCGAGATTATGTTCTTAATTGATTTAATAAATAAAAGCCACAAATAATAATTTGATTTACTAAATTTCATTATGTAAAAATAGTTATGCTTTAACATAGATTAAAAATATGTTACGCCTTACTTATTTTTAATCTATGGTCTTTTTAATTAATTTTCTTTTTTTTATTGGAAATTCCGTAGTGCAGAGTAAATTTATCAAAACCCATTAGGTTTACAGTAATATGGGAAAAAAATTAGTTTATACAGAAATAGTATCTAAAATGATCTCCAAAGTTAAAGCAAAAGATCTAATCTAAACACACAATATTAGGCAGGATGTATTTGTTTGGAAAAGAACCCACTCTTTTGTGAAATTAAGAGGTTTATAGGTGAAAATTGTAAATTTAGAAATAAGAATTGTAAATTTAGAAATATCAATATGTGATTTATATTTAGTTTTTAAAAGCATTTGTTTTTTTAACAATTACAGCAGATGCAAATAATGTTCTGAGAGATAATCGAAAAACAATGGCCATTGAATAACATTTTTTGATAGTAGAAATAAAAGTTTTAAAAACGTTATTTCTCTAACAAAGTAGAGGAATGATATACAGTATACAGTACTTCAACTTCCAAAATATGCAATTCATAGATAACCACAAACTTCACTTTTGTTAAATATCAAATGAATTAACTTTACATGTTATAAACAATGCAAATAAACAGTAGTTAAAGCATGTGGATCAATTGTGTGTTTGAATCACAAGTTCATGTATGGGAAAAGGGAGAGGCTTTCTTTTAGTAAACTGAATAATTAGTAATACATTTATTTAAGCAACTAATTTAGTTGCATACTTGGTTTTTACTCATCACTAACTAAATCCAAGTGCCTATAACCACTGGCTTAGAATTATATATAGTTATGTATGGCAATTATGCTAAGAATTAAATGGCGTGTGATTGTGAGGGTAGGATGATTATGGTAGGATTAAGTGGTATTGATAAATCCCACAAACCTCCCAAAACACACTGTAGAAAATCAAACAATTCAATTGTGATTGACTGACTTGGTATATCAATAAGAAAATTAAATACATTTATAACTATTTTCTTTGGTTAAAATTTAGATTTTTTTATGAAAAAATACTTGCAAATACACCACAAACCTCTAAACACACTGCAAACCCCATCTAAACCATATAATTATGATTGTAGAACTCTCTTTTTCTTAAAAAAAAAATAATAATTTGGTGTTCATACTAACCCACTGTAGTTGGGTTTACCAATACACAGATTGAATTTCTGGAAAATTGTGATTCCTCTACTGTAAAATCTGCCACAAGTAAATTATTTTAGTATTAATAAATGCATGATTTATGTTAATTTATTGATTATGTTGTTGCTATTTTTTAACATTTAAATAAAAAAAAAAATAAAAAGTGTAATTCATGGCTTTTTATTTATCTTTGAATATTTTATCATTGAATATTAATTCTTGCAAAAAGTAAAATGTAAATGGCAATTTGTTTGATGTTAGATTCCTTTTAAAAACTAAATTATTTAAGATAAAAAAAATGCATATATTGACCCAAGAAAATCAGTTTTAATACAGAATTTGATTATTGGGGCCATTTTTACCTACCTGTCATATGGGGCCATTTTTACCGGGGCCATTTTTTCCGGGGCCATTTTTTCCGGAGCCATTCTTACCGTACACCACCTGTGGTGGCTATAAATTTCAGAGCTATCACGTTTCAGAGGACAACCCAGCTAACAAATTAATGTTTTTATAACGTCACATAAACATATACTTAAAACATCTAAAACGTTTTTAAAATTTTTCCATCCCAATGGTTAAAATAGAGTGCTAAAACGAAGTCTATAGAGCTCTCTAAAAAGAGAGCTCATTAGTACTATATAGAGCTCGTTTTTTAATTACGAGCATGGCTTTGTTTTATCTCTTTGTCAGCTGCTTATCAGCAATTACTACTTGTCTTATCACACTGTAAACGCAAGACCCGACCCAAGCTGTGATAAGCCCAAGGCCGTTTCCCAGTCATCCATGCAAGGCAGTGAGAATAGCAATGCAGTGGAGGCTATAAATATAAATTACAGTACCCCATGATCTGATCCAACCAACCAGCCACGAAGAGTGCACCTCGCCACCGCGACTGCGTATTAAACTCTTTGTAATTGGAAGTCTCAAACTTACTTTATTTATCCTTTAGTTTGTAACTTCGTAAATCATGGATGTAGTACATTTTTTTTCCTTTAACGAAAGCCATTCCGAAAACCAAACCTCTCCCAATTCCTTACAATTTTTCCAGTCCAAGACAATAAAATTCACTTCTAGGCCTAAATAACGAAGCTCGGAGATCAGTTAAAATGACACGCCAGTTAGTGTTAGATATAGCATGGAGGTAGTGAAAGTTTCATTGTTTTAATAATTTACATTCTTGCTTGTTTAATCAAATGATAGGGTCTCTATGACTTTAATCCTTAAAAATCGATTGGCAAATCAGTCTGAAGTAAAGACGAAACCCAAGCATTTCTCTACTTTTCTCTAATTTGGTTTCAGACGTCGTCAGGTTCAACATTTTAAATTGCAAATTCGTCGTAGCCTCATTAAACTTAAAACACTTCTCAAAAAAGATGTTGCTAATTTAAGGAAGAAATTTGTAAGGTTTATTTAGGTTTGACTCTAAATAAAACCGTGAGGGGGTTTCCTTTTCGTTTTAAATGAAATTTTTAATTAAAACTATCAGTTTTACTGAGCCTGTTCGTGTTTCACGCACTATGCAGTTGTAGGCGATATGACTTCATCACAGCCAAAGCACATGTTTGCACGCCACACCACAAAACCAATTTGTTTTGTCAGGCGCTGCCTGTTTACCAGAGACCAGCCTGTGGCATTATCACGACGAGACGAAGGATGGGTTTAGAAAAATTTATCAGACCGAACTTAACAATGATAAAAAACATCTATTTAATATTATTTCCAAACACAAAACAATCTATTACAAATTTATTTGTACGTTCATGCGAATATTCATGTATGTTCATAATTGTTGAATGCAGTTATTTGGCAGTGCTCAATAAACTTATAAACATGTCTGTTAACAAAATATAATGAGTGTGTGGGTGTAATATTTTGTCTTGTTTGACTTTTAATAAGTTAAATGTCAAACTATGCATTTGGAAATGAGGAACAGACAATGAAATTCGTATGCGTATTGAAGGTGTAGTGTGGTCGTAGTACAGTGCACACAAAATGGAAAACTGCAAATGCTTAAAATTAAACACACCTTGTTTTAAATGCTCAGACACACCCGTTAAAATTCGTAATTTGCTAATTCAATGGTCCATCAAAATATATTTAATTTTATTAAACTTTATCTTATAAGGTATGTAAGCAAAATATTGAATCAGGCTTTGTGTCAGTTCAATTTGTATATTTGATAAATTCTAAGGTTTTCTAGCTTAAATTCTAATTAAAATTATGTGACGCAGAGATACACGAGGAAATTCGTCCTGAACTATGTGCGTATCTGGTATTCATACGCCAATAACGTCCTTTAATTTGTGTAAGTAAAGTGCCGTCATTTACAAAACTTAATTTTTATGCAAGAATATATCGTTTTCAATAAACTTAAAATAGCCTTGTAAACAATGTATTATATCAGTGTTCGTGTTAGTTCATAATGGCTTGTCGAAGTTAAATTCCAGAATGATGTTAGGCAGAGATACACGAGGAAATTCGTCCTGAACTATGTGCGTATCTGGTATTGATGCGACCAATAACGTAAGCTGAATTTACAAATTCAAAAGTCCCAAAAAACATGTATTGGCGAACTACCCATCCAGCATATGGTATATGAATGTATTCTCTTAATTTAGCTAGCTACTGAAAAAGGTGTTGCCTCGTTTTCGACATGCCTTCAATGATAAATTTTATTCCTAATTTTCTTCTAAAATATTTTCGCCTATTTTATCTCAATTTATTCTATACCTTATTACAATGTAATATATAACAAATATATGGATAGAAATTTTAAATCTGGACCCCCGCTTCAAAATATGGTGGTAGCATTTAAATGATAATTTACACTTAAGTACGCCTGCAATTTCATATTTTACCTTTTTACATCCCTGGCCTGAGAGATCAAAATCAAACATTCCCACCTCCAACATAGATTAAGAAAAAGGGATCAAAATATTTTTGGCCCTTGTGCTAAATTTTTAATTGCCCCTCAAATTGTCAACACTACTGCTACCCTTACCTGTGTTTACATCTGGACTTTCTCCTCATTTGTTTTGGTTTTTGAACATCCATGTCTACAAAAACAAATTGTACAATTCTTACTTCAACAATTTAGAACTAAACCTCACAAATCTGAAAAAAAAAATAAATGAACAGACTTCTTCAAGGGAAATTTCTGTAACAATATAATTAGTGATTTTATGGAAACTAGGTAAAATTACAAACATTTGTTAAAGTTCAGTATAAATGAATAAATATAATAAATAAATTTTCAAAATTCATGTTTTAAACTACTATACTACTGTTCATAACTTTTCATATAAACAATTCTTAAACCAGTAATGAAAAACTGAGCTAAGGAATTAATATTATATTGAAGGAAATATGATCCCATTCATTTATAGACCAACAAACAAGTAATGTATTTTCAGACGTGGAAAACCAATATAAGTCACCCTTTTTTCGCTGATTGCTTTATTATTATTGGTTCTAAAACTCTTTTTATCCAAACATTTTAATGAGACTTAGAATATGTTTTTTTTTTACCATGAAATGTTATTGATTTAATATGCCTTTATTTTTAAAATTTTATTTGCCTTTTGTCATGGAACTTAAATAATATTTTATTTGTAATTCTATAGTACAGTAGATTCCTTTTGGGGGCATCTTTGGGACCAAAAAAAAATCCCCTTTTTCCTCATTTTGCTCGAAATAATGTCTCCTTAATAACAGGTGTCCTTTAATAGGAGAGTCCCAAAGAAGGAGTTCTACTGCATTGTCTATTTCAATATTAATATGCGAACCAGCAGGGGCAGATCTAAAATTTTATTACAAAGTTTTAAAGCATAAGAACCACTTTTTTAAAAGTGTTCCTCAACAACAAGAACGGTTAGCTCAGTCGGTAGAGCATGAGACGCTTAATCTCATGGTCGAGGGTTCCTATCCCTCATTGGATGTATTTTTTTTTACCTAACTTTACCAAAAGAGACCTGTAGGTCAATGTTGGATGAGTGAAGTATTGATTGCTTTATTATTATTGGTTCTAAAACTCTTTTTATAAAATGTTTATATTGAGACTGGTGATTTAGACAATACAGTTGTTCAAACTATGATTGTGAAAAAAATACAAACCAATTTATGAGATTATTTTGCAAATTGTTTAATAACTGATAAACACAACCCTTTCAACACATAACATTTAACTCAACCCTTTTTCGCTATGGAAAAAAATTATGACCATAATAGAGTGCACTGTGGTAGTATTAGGATAGAAAAATATCAATTGGAAGCCGACTACAATGAATGACAGGGATTTTCCATATTGCTCCACCAAAATAACAATCAAAGTTCAGTTTTGTTTTGTTTTGTTATTTTGTTTTGTTGTATCTTCCAATGCAGACAAGGCTTTTTTTAAGCAGATGACAGAAACTCCTGCATTAATTAGCTAAAGAATTTTTAAGTATCTATACCAATAGCAAATACATTTTGCTATTATGAACAATACCAGACAGATTATGAAGCAGTTTGACCAAAACACCAAGATTACTTTAGATAGACTAGTCAAAAATATAATCAACATAGACTGCAACCATATACATATTACTTAACAGGGTGTAGCCTAAGCCACGAAACCTTTTTCTTTATCTTATCCATTGGAATTTTCCATATGGTTCTACCACGTCTTTTGCTCTTATCAATGGCAGACTTTAATGCAATTATACCAGGAGTCTTCTCAGCTGCAAAGAATTTTGTGAAGAGTTGTTTTACTTCTTCAATTTCTGCCTTTGTCCACGTATGCCTATTTACAGGCTGTTTCTTTTTCAGTGTATTGCTGCAGACACAGCCCAGCAGGCACACAACGTTAATTCAACGTTGAATCAACTTTGAAATGTAGTTGAAACGTTGAAATCATGTTGGCAACATATACTCAACATTGAATCAACGTTGAAAATGTTGTGTATTTAACTCAAGTCCCGGTTGATAATTTAACGTTAATTCAACGTTGAATTAATTTTGAAATTTGGTTGAAAATTTACCACTTACAGTACCAACATGTATTCAACATCTTTTAAACGTCAAGTCAAAATATAGTTTGCATTTCAATTTCGAATCAACGTTGAAGATGTGTTACGTTTTTCAACCAAAAACCTATTGTTTATTCAACATTTTTTCTACGTTAAATAATCGTTGAAAATATGTTGAGATTTTAAATTTACAGTAACTACGTAAGTTCAACATCTTTTCAACGTCAGGTTAAAATATAGTTTGCATTTCAATTTCGAATCAACGTTGAAAATGTGTTACGTTTTTCAACCAAAAACCTATTGTTTATTCAACATTTTTTCTACGTTAAATAAACGTTGAAAATATGTTGAGATTTTAAATTTACAGTAACTACGTAAGTTCAACGTCAGGTTAAAATATAGTTTGCATTTCAATTTCAAATCAACATTGAAAATGTTAGTTTTTCAACCAAACTCCTATTGTTTATCAAACGTTTTTTCAACGTTAAATACACGGTGCAAATATATTGAGGTTTTAAAGTTACAGTATGAACATTTGTTAAATGTTTTTTCAACTTTACTTCAACATTGAATTCACTTTGAAATCTGGTTGAGATTTTTACATAACAATTACAATGTTTATTCAACTTTTTTCCCACGTTAACTCTAAACATAATTTTTATTTCAATGTAGAATCAACATTGAAAATGTATAGGTGTAATTTTGCCCTACCTGACGTGGAAATGTACCGAATACTCAGTACATTTGAAAACAACTGCGAAAAAAATCGCAAGTTGTTCTCGGGTGGGACTCGAACCCACGATCTCCAGATCACTAGCCTGGCATCATATCGAGACCACCGAGCTTGCGCCTGATGGGCAGGGTTGAATTCGAGTCCAAGTAAGCAGCGGGTACTGCTTTGTTGATAGTAATTGTTATTGTCGTGATGGAATAATAGACAATAACTGGATTTGCGTCAGGAGAAACATGTATAGGTGTAATTTTGCTCTACGTTGGCTTCATACATACACTGTTTACATACTACAAATTTCAGCATTGTCAAATAAATGGTAAGAATTTTATATTTGTATACAATATTAAAGGGTGTATCTAGGCTAGCGCAATATCGTAACTGTATAGGCTTGCAGGTTGGAGATATATACATATCTTCCAGTTTATGTTGCCAAAATGAAAAAAATAGGTTCATGTTGGAATCGAACCCACGAGCCCTATGCCATAAATGTGATGCACCTATGTACTACATCAAGTACCAATCAGCAAAGACTACATTACAACAGGTTGCAAATAATATATTCATATCTTATAATGCCCTTTTGCGTTTCTTGGAGGAAATCCGTCACTTAACAAACAAATCATTACAATATCACTTTCTAATTCCTATATACATGATTTACCATAGTATTCCTGACCTCTATATACTTCACTTACTTTAATACTTGCTTGTTTTGTTTTTTGTATGTTAATCGGTAGTATTTAAACCGTTAGTACCATAAGCGTTATTACCTGATGTTGATTTGGGAAACGTCGAAGAATGTCGTTCATTAGTATCATATGCTTTATTTAATGCATTACTGCATTTCCATTTTTATATCTTATGTTGTTAGTAAATCTTCGAAATAATTGTTATGAATGATTAATATTTTATGTTTTTAAAAATGGTTCGTATGGGAATCAATCCCACCACTTCCTGTTTATGCCAGTTTATGTTGCCAAAATGAAAAAAATTGGTTCATGTTGGAATCGAACACACGAGCCATAAGCCATAAATGCGATGAATCTATGTACTACACCAAGTACCAATCAGCCAAGACTACATTACAACAGGTTGGAAATATATACATACTTGTTTTGTCTTATAGCTTATCGGTAGTATTTATACCGTTAGTAGCATAAGCGTTATTACCTGATGATGACGTGGGAAACGTTAAAGCATGTCGTTCATAAGTATCATGTACTTTATTAGATGCATTACTGCATTTCCATTTGTATATTTTATGTTCCTAGTAAATATTCGAAATAATTGTTTTGAATGAATAATATTTTAAGTTTTTAAAAATGTTTCGTGTGACAATCGATCCCACCACTTCCAGTTTATGTTGACAAAATAAAAAAAGATAATTAAAAACCTAACTAAATTTTTCAGACGAAGACCCAAACCCTAAGTAAATTTTTTAGACGAAGACCCAAGCCCTAAGTAAATTTTTCAGACGAAGAATCAAGCCCTAAGTAAATTTTTCAGACGAAGATCCAAGCCCTAAGTAAATTTTTCAGACGAAGACCCAAGCCCTAAGTAAATTTTTCAGACGAAGACCCAAGCCCTAAGTAAATTTTTCAAACGAACACCCAAGCCCTAAGTAAAATTTTCAGACGAAGACCCAAGCCCTAAGTAAATTTTTCAGACGAAGACCCAAGCCCTAACTAAATTTTTCAAATATGAAGAGCCAAGCCCTAAGTAAATTTTTCAAACGAAGACCCAAGCCCTAAGTAAATTTTTCAGACGAAGACCCAAGCCCTAAGTAAATTTTTCAGACGAAGACCCAAGCCCTAAGTAAAATTTTTCAGACGAAGATCCAAGCCCTAACTAATTTTTTCAGACGAAGACCCAAACCCTAAGTAAATTTTTTAGACGAAGACCCAAGCCCTAAGTAGATTTTTCAGACGAAGAATCAAGCCCTAAGTAAATTTTTCAGACGAAGATCCAAGCCCTAAGTAAATTTTTCAGACGAAGACCCAAGCCCTAACTAAATTTCAAATATGAAGAGCCAAGCCCTAAGTAAATTTTTCAAACGAAGACCCAAGCCCTAAGTAAATTTTTCAGACGAAGACCCAAGCCCTAAGTAAATTTTTCAGACGAAGACCCAAGCCCTAAGTAAAATTTTTCAGACGAAGATCCAAGCCCTAACTAATTTTTTCAGACCTAACTAAATTTTTAAGACGAAGACCCAAGCCCTAAGTAAATTTTTCAGACGAAGATCCAAGCCCTAACTAAATTTTTCAGACGAAGACCCAAGCCCTAACTAAATTTTTCAGACGAAGACCCAAGGCCTAAGTAAATTTTTCAGACGAAGACCCAAGCCCTAAGTAAATTTTTCAGACGAAGACCCAAGCCCTAAGTAAATTTTTCAGACGAAGACCCAAGCCCTAAGTAAATTTTTCAGACGAAGGCCCAAGCCCTAACTAAATTTTTCAGACGAAGACCCAAGCCCTAACTAAATTTTTCAGACGAAGACCCAAGCCCTAACTAAATTTTTCAGACGAAGACCCAAGCCCTAACTAAATTTTTCAGACGAACACCCAAGCCCTAACTAATTTTTTAAATGAAGACCCAAGCCCTAAGTAAATTTTTCAGACGAACACCCAAGCCCTAAGTAAATTTTTCAGACGAAGATCTAAGCCCTAACTAAATTTTCCAGACGAAGACCCAAGCCCTAAGTAAATTTTTCAGACGAAGACCCTAGCCCTAAGTAAATTTTTCAGATGAACACCAAAGCCCTAAGTAAATTTTTCAGACGAACACCCAAGCCCTAAGTAAATTTTTCAAAGACCCAAGCCCTAATTAAATTTTTAAGACGAAGACCCAAGCACTAAGTAAATTTTTCAGACGAACAAACAAGCCCTAAGTAAATTTTTCAGACGAAGACCCAAGGCCTAAGTAAAATTTTCAGACTAACACCCAAGCCCTAACTAAATTTTTAAGATGAAGACCCAAGCCTAAGTAAATTTTTCAGACGAACAAACAAGCCCTAAGTAAATTTATCAGACGAACACCCAAGCACTAATTATATTTTTCAGACGAAGATCCAAGCCCTAAGTAAATTTTTTAGATGAAAACCAAAGCCCTAAGTAAATTTTTCAGACGAAGACCCAAGCCCTAAGTAAATTTTTCAGACGAAGACCCAAGCCCTAAGTAAATTTTTCAAATATGAAGAGCCAAGCCCTAAGTAAATTTTTCAGACGAAAACCAAAGCCCTAAGTAAATTTTTCAGACGAAGACCCAAGCCCTAAGTAAATTTTTTAGACGAAGACCCAAGCCCTAACTAAATTTTTCAAATATGAAGAGCCAAGCCCTAAGTAAATTTTTCAGACGAAGACCCAAGCCCTAACTAAATTTTTCAGACGAAGACCCAAGCCTTAAGTAAATTTTTCAGACGAAGACCCAAGCCCTAAGTAAATTTTTCAGTAGAAAGTCATATCCCTTGACTATAGCTTTAATATAGTATGTGAAC
>NW_022694567.1:0-2129 GCF_011630105.1 Anneissia japonica | reverse complement strand
AATAATGAGACGCAATAATGTATGAATAATGGGAAGATAGTGCATTATTATGTATTTATTATTCTATATTTATTAATTTTCTAGATATCCTACCAGTTCGATGACCTGTGTGATGATTAGTCGTAGAGTTACCGTAATGTTTTCAAAATAGTTTCGGACTGGTCTCGCCATTGGGTTAATGTAGTTATGGAGCAAATCGTTTATCAATTCTGTTTCCATGTTTTTGGTCGTTTCAGCTGTAATATACGATAAAATAACATTCGAATAATACGTAATGGAAATATAATTACATGATAATTTATGGTAATTATATGCTAAGAAACAGTTAAATGATGGAAGATCTGAAATATTAAATTACAAAGTCACAAAACCTATATCCAAGCGTTACTTTAATTTGGTAACTGTACTTTTTAGCGCGCTGACAGAGAGTGGAGTTGTATTTGTCGTGCCACGTGTGACCCAGTGGGTGCCAGGCTTATCTACACACAAAATAGGCCTAATACAATTCGCCCTTTAATTCGAAACCGTCTTTGGGAACTGAAAATGTGTGATGGTCCCCCGGGGTTGGTTTCTGATAATTTTTATAATGTGTAAACAAATAGGCCAATGGAAATATTCTATAATTCCCCGAACCGAGCAATCAATAGTCTAAAGGTGCATATTGAGAGAATAAGTCCTAATCATTTTACATTTGCTTTCTTTTTCATCTTTGTCTGTCAGAAGGGACAAATTGCTTATTATTTTTTGCTTTAAATTTCTGATGGGCCTTCTAAGCTGCAGCACGGTTTATGATGGTATCAAAATCAATACCAGACATAATGATCGCTTGAGTTTCCGTCACCAAGCATCAAGGACCCAAGCATTTTTCAACTCGGTAGCCATCAGGTTGCCTCGTGTTTGGGACCAGCTCCATAGATTGTTAACCGATGCTGCAGTTTTAGAAAGCCCATCCTCTTTTCTTCGTAAGGTTTCTTTGTATTTTGATTCGCTGTAATGTTTGATCTTTTAATGTGTTGCTGAATTTGGGGTTGGGTAAACCGGCTTTGCTACAGTGATTTGGTTCACTCTGGTTGTCCCTGGTCTCCCCAAATTTCAGCTTTTTTGTTGTTGTTGTTGTTGTTGTTGTAAATAACCAAATAAATAATGAAATGAAATCAAATCAAATCAAATTAGTCTATATAGACATAATGTGTAGAATTCGGCAAATTTGTCACTTTTAAACATTTTACAATTACATTCAACATGCAGGAGTGAGCTATCGAACTAATATCGCGTATAACTGCACAAAATAATACAATTCACCCTTTTGGACCTGAAAATGTGTGATATTCCCGGAGTTTGGTCTCCAATTAGAGAATTAGTTTTGTGTTAAAAGATTGAAGAATGTTAGTAGGTACATATATCTGAAAAGGTAGTCTCAGACTAGAGGTCCCGGACTTAGATGGGTCTCGAATTGATATGTAGGTGTTGTGACAAAATGAGTCTTATACTCCAGGTCTGATGTATTCAAGAACATACATAAGCGATATATTGTGACAAATATTGGGTTTTAATGTTTCTGATGGGTTTTATATGTATTTTCATTGTAGCAAAAGTTCTGAGTTGAGTTAACCTAAAGTTAAGGGGTTTTTTAGGCACACTTTAAAAAGCTTTTCAGAATTTATAGGACAACCAACACAAAACCTCTCAGCTTTTCATCTTTATAAGCGATTTTCTCTAAATTATGTCTTCAGATACCTGAATTTGGAAATGATCTTACTCCTCTTGTACCGTCGTACGACGTAGTGAGTGCTCGAATTAACCATAACCCATTTAAGAAGATACCGATAAACCTTGAATAGAAGCCCTGGACCTCATTTCTTTTCTTTCTTTCTTTTTTTTTTTTTTTTTTTTTTTTTTTTTTTTTGCGAACTTTGGATGGGCTTCTTTTCGAGGCTAAGTACAGAGGGGTTTTTTGTTTTTTGTTTTTTAAATGAATGCTGTAAATTTTAGGAATTACTACCTGTACTACAAAACAAAAAATAGAGCCACTGTAATATCAGTCTGTATAATGGAGTGTATTAGCCGGCATTATATCACTAAGTTATTATATAAACCAAGCGTGTTGTTAATTTATTTGGTTTCTTTGA
>NW_022694566.1:0-904 GCF_011630105.1 Anneissia japonica | reverse complement strand
GCACTCAATCACTACTCGAATCACAAAGAGCCAAGGTCTTTTAACTGCAAGTAGTTTACATATCAATGGTGCGTGGCACCTGTACATGCAACAATGGCATAAAATACCATAGCACATAACTTAACGTGACAACCCCCCCAATTAAGAATGGACATTATGAGGGTTCGATTAAGTCAAAGGGTTCGATTACGAATGGTAAAAAAAAAACATAACAATTATAACGGTACAATAGAAACATCAAGATCATGATTATAAATATATTCATTGCATACAAAAATATAGCATTCAATCAATACTTTTATCAAAATTACAAATCCAAATTTTTATTATAATTTCCCGACAGACAAAATTACATTCCATCATTTAATCATCATTTACAATAGCACAATCCAGAGTTATAATAATTACAATTAAATCTTTGGCAAACAACCATAACATCTCAATTTACCTTGCAAACTTCAATAAACTGCCATCAGTTACACATTTTTTTTTATTTTAACAAATAATCCAACACCAAATTTGTACAATAATCAAGATATCAATACTCTCAATAAATACACAAATATAGATAATAAGTAGAATGCACACTAAATAAATAAATAAAGAATTATTTGAAGAAAATTTACTTCCACAAGACATTATAAAACATGAGCACTATCATTAATATACCGATTAATAAACAAATAAATAAATATAATACATATTAATAAACTAATAAAATAATTTGGATGCAGTTTTAGGTCGTACCCAGGACCCAAACATCATACAACAACTATGGCCTCAACATCTACTTAACATGTCCGCACCAACATTATCACTACCTTTGATGCTTTCAATTATAAACCGATACGGTTGGAGTGCAAGTGCCCACCTCATTAATCTCCCATTAGACACTCTAGAACTG
>NW_022694565.1:0-819 GCF_011630105.1 Anneissia japonica | reverse complement strand
GGTGGAAACGTTAACAATGGAAAGGGTTAGAAATAATACCTTAAGGCCGAAATACTGCCGCTAAGGGGAAATTTTAACAACGTTAAGGATTTTTCTCCCTATGAGTTAGTTAGGAGTATGTATATATATATATATATATATGGCCAGGCCGAAATATTCATGTGAATAGTGTTTCAAGTCTACCAAGTCAATCTTATTGTCTTTACATTTTATTTTGTAACAAATGTCAAATTGGCAATTACATTGGAGAGACTGGCACCAAATTCCGCCTCTGATTTAATAATCACAAAAAAACCATCAGAGACAACTCCACTTTGTTTCCCAGTAGCCTGTCACTTCAATCTACCTAACCATAGCATTAATGACATAAGATTTATTAAATTTTGATCGCTAATAACTTTTTATCCCTTTCACATAGACGCAATGAAGAATTGAAGTGGATTCTTAGAACCAATTCTTATATTAACGGTTTAAATAAAGACTTGGATTACTTATCAGACTATTCATTTATGTATACTTAATTTTTTTTTCTTGGTTCCTAGGCCTTTATCCAGCTTTTATCTGCTTTGTTTATTCCATATTAAGCAGAACGTTTAGGATGCGCATCTTATTACATGCCTTTGTTCTTTACCGCTGATTCGATGTTCTTTCGTTTTGTGTGTGAATGTTGCTTTCCTTTTTATTTTTTGTCAGTTGTCCTCACACTGAGGAAGAACACAGGAGTGATTGAAATATTTGTGATTTAATAAATTATACTGCTTCTAGTATGTTTACAACTCATAGCTGTTTTTTATTGCTGTCTTTCTATATTTTATATAT
>NW_022694564.1:0-701 GCF_011630105.1 Anneissia japonica | reverse complement strand
TATGTATTACAAATTTATATTAACTGTTTGTATACCGTACTTATCAATCGTATTGACTGGATATTTTTATGATAAAATCAACTTGTAACTTGTATGTTGGTGATCACTGTTCTTGCTTGTTATTTCCTCAATGCTTGTAAGATTTTTTTAATTTTATTTATTTATATTCAATCTTTCGACAAAAACAGAAAAGTTGGACAGGGGTGCCGAGGAAAAGCAAAAGTTAGAAAAACTGTCATCAAAAGATATGCTTAACCAATATGCTGGCCGCAGCGTTTGTTATTGTGCCTTTCTCGGTGACGCCTTTCGCGTGGCATATTTATTTGCGTGCCATAGTTCTGACTTTTTGCGCGGTGAAAGCGCTGCATCGTAGACACAAATCATGGGCAGTCATTTCTGTTTACTCGTTACATTTTAGGTAAGAAAATCATTCTCAGATTGTAATTTTTATGTCTAAACTTAGGCTGATTGATTGTTAGATGATTGTGATACTATGGATATGAGTAGTGTTTTTAGAAACTCTGTATTTCTCTTAGTACACGATATTTACTTTCGAGCGGAAAGTTTGTATGATCGTTTGGGTATCCTTTCCATCTATGCGGTTAAGGACACTAGGCTAGGTAGCCCATGGTTGCAATGGCAACAGGGACATCCTCGCAAGTCATCAGGGATCACTGTATTATTAAGCTAATAATGGATAT
>NW_022694563.1:0-637 GCF_011630105.1 Anneissia japonica | reverse complement strand
CCGTCGATAGAGTTCATGCTCGCTGAGCGTCTGGAACCTACGGAGATCGCACCCGAGAACATCGAATCTCGATCGATCTCTGTTAGGTTGCCGGCAATCCCGTTCACGTCCAGCCGTGCGAAGCCGCCGATCTTTCGAATGTCCACGTCGTACCAGACGCCCGTCTTCAGCGTTTTCGAGTTTCTCAGGATAGCTAACTTTCGCGAAACCAGCAACGTGACCACCATCTTCGAGTTGATCACGGACACGTGAACGTAGCTCTGCTGCCCGTTCGCGTTCAGAACGTGGCTGGTTCCGGTTTTGTCTAGTTTCAACGCGAACGAGATTTTTAGATCTCGGGAGGTGTGAAACGGTGGTACGTTGAAATTGAATTTGCTATCTTTTTCGAATCTGTACGTTCGGAGCTTTTTTTCCGCTGGAAAACGGGATCGAATACCGACAGATTGGCAGGGTTTCGCCGAAGAAGGCACTATCGCGATTCCGTTGACGGTAGGGTCTCTCAATCGACCGACGAACGACGGAGCGTTCGACGCTCCAAGCAACAGGGTACCTGTCGGCGCGACGATTCCCCATCCCGGAATCCGGCTGACGAGCCCCTCGGTTCCGTTCACGTCGACGTGCAACGCCGAACCGTTCC
>NW_022694562.1:1951-2519 GCF_011630105.1 Anneissia japonica | reverse complement strand
TCTCCCCTTTTCTGTTCGCACGATATCTCAAAAACTGCCACGACTTACCGCACAATCGCTGTCAAAGGACATTTGGCTTGGTCTGGAATAGTCATGGTAACCTTTTCAACGCGCTCAGTCATGCGTGACGTCATCTACGCGCAATTTTGCGTTTTTACATTATCGATCATATCAGCCTAACCAATTGCCATTTCGAAATCGTATTAAGTGAGCATTAACTTTGGGTTAATGTTGAATGTACAGTACCCTAATTTTACGCGTGCGCTCATTAACGCGCGCGCACGCGTGCGTTAAACTTTCAAAATGCTCAAAATCATTTTGTGACTAAATAAGAGCACGTTTTTGGCCATTTTGAGCATTTCAAAGTTTTTTGAAATTTTTCACTACGCGCGCGCATTTTTATGTGCGCAGCACGTACGAAAGCTAGAAATTACGTTATTTTACACGTTTTTGGTTCCTGACATTGTTTTCACAAATTTGCATTTTTTTCGGTTATCTTTTGGCCAATAGCAATGCCGTACGTGCGCATCAAACATAGGTATCTTTGTGCGTATTTGTGCCGCTATAC
>NW_022694562.1:0-1926 GCF_011630105.1 Anneissia japonica | reverse complement strand
ATACAGTGAAATTATGCTAAAATCAGACCTATTTTTAATCAGTTATAGCTCCTTAGGTTGAAAGGTGACCCCCAATTTTTATTACATATTCTGAAAGCGCATGAGTTGTAGATACAATTTTTGACTTCATAATGGCTGATCGGACATTGTTACGTCATCATATTGCCATCTGAATTCAAAGAAATTGAATTATAGCTATGACGTCATTTTGGAAAATACGCATTTGAGCGTATCTCGCTTATCCTTGGTCGATTGTCTTCCAACTTTGAGTATGTTATAGCTGAGACAATTTTCTTTCATATATTTACAACTTTTTACATTTTAATGACGTCATCATGGTCAAAAAAATTGTTTTTTCTGACCCCCTCATTTCTCTTTCTTTAAAACGTTGATGAGCCCATATCATCTTAACCATTCGTTATTTCTGAATCATATTAAGTGAGCATAATCTTCAGGTCAAGGTTGAATGTCAGGTACCTTAATTTTCCGTTCGCGCGACTTAACGTGTGCGTACGCGAAACCATGAATATTTTTAATCAGTTATAGCTCCATTGGATGAAAGGTGACCCCCAATTTTTATTACATATTCTGAAAGCACATGAGTTGTAGATACGATTTTATAGATCATATTGGCTGATCAGACATTGTGACGTCATCATATTGCCATTTGAATTAAGAACTAATTGAATTTATATTTATGACGTTATTACTTTTAATACTCGTTTGAACATACTCGCTTATCTTGATTGATTGTCTCCCACCTGTGAGTATGTTATAGCTAAATCAATTCTCTTTAAGACGTGTCTCTTTATTTTTCATTTTGAGCACGTCATCATGGTAAAAAAAATGAATATTTGGAGCCCTTTTATCTTTCATTCTTAAAAGATGTGCACAAATAGAAAAAAGTGAGGGCGGCAGACTGTATTTCGACACTATCAGACCGATAGTTCGTATACTGTAAAGGCAAAATTCGTGTGGCATTACCAACCAACAGGGGGTTTTAAATTAAACTTGACAAGGTTTAAATTCATATGGCATTACCGTCGTCAGGCACGTCGTATAAGGTATTCGTACTTGTGCGTTAAAATTATATAATTGTTAAATATCACTTTTCAGATATTTTAAAGCACGTTTCAAGTCATTTTGAATATTCCAAAATTGACGAGCCGTACGCTCATTTCCACGCCAACAGCACGTACTGAAGCTGGAAATTACGTTTCGGTTACATGTTACATGTGTTGGGTTTGTGACACTGTATTAATACTACCGTGCACACGGATGTTAAGACGTATATTTATACATTCGTAAGTCCTTAAAATGCTCAAAATTACTCTTTTCCTTTAAATTCCTTTTAAAATGCTCAAAATTACTCTTTAAATATTGTATGTTTTAGCATATAATACTTTTCAATCAGAAACGTGCGTGCTTCGTGAGGGTCAAAGTGCGGCGGATCACCTAACTCGTCCTCAGTGACGAGTTCAAATCTAGTTTATTCTTCTTTCTTTCTCCCCTTTTCTGTTCGCACGATATCTCAAAAAATACCACGAGTTACGCAAAATCGCTGTCAACGAACATTTGGCTTGGTCTGGAATAGTCATGGTAAGCTTTTCAACGCGCTCAGTCATGCGTGACGTCATCTACGCGACATTTTCCGTTTTTACATTATCGATTATATCAGCCTAACCAATTGCCATTTCGAAATCGTATTAAGTGAGCATTAACTTCGGGTTAATGTTGAATGTACTATACCCTAATTTTACGCGTGCGCTTCATAACGCGCGCGCACGCGTGCGTCAAAATTTTAAAATGCTCGAAATCACTTTTTGACTAAATTAGAGCACGTTTCGGGCTATTTTGAGCTTTTAGAAATTTTCCACTACGCGCGCACATTTTCACGCGCGCAGCTCGTACAGAAGCTAGAAATTA
>NW_022694561.1:0-808 GCF_011630105.1 Anneissia japonica | reverse complement strand
GCAGATATGGAAAAGAAAATGTCGAGATTTCCTGGTAGGCGACGTGGTTCTACTGCGAGAAAAGACTGCATCAAGAAATCAATGGCCACTGGGTGTTATTACTAACACCTTTCCAAGTGACGACGGCAGCGTCCGGAAAGTTGAAGTGCGATTGTCTTCGACTGGCAACGTTTATCAAAGACCTATACACGAGATGGTTCTATTAATTGAAGCAGAAGATTAATAATCATGGATTTTGTTGGCTGGTTGCCTGTGTATTATAAAATGTTATTGTTCATTCTTAGAATCGAATTGTTTGCCATTGTGGTATTGTGTTGTGATGGCGCCTGCCATCATGGGGGGAGTATGCTGTCCGCAGTTCTTGCTGCTTCTTGCGCGTTCCATAGTTCTCTTGGAATTTCTGTTTTCGTTGTAGTTTACGCGCTCCTCTGGCACTACGCAGAGAGACATACTATTCTTGGCAGTCAAGTTCGGTTCATGTTGTTTTATGGTAAGATTCACATATTTGAATAGTTATTTTTATGCATACCTAAGCCAGTTCAATTAATTAATAATTGTGATCACAGACATATAAGCCTTGTTCCATATAACATAGTGTATTTCCTTAGAAATTAGATATTTACTTTGCCCTAGTTCGGCAATAGAGTGCTAGCAAGACATAGGGCCTACACTGTATCATTTCACATATAATGGATCATGGAAACCAGTTACTTTTATTGAAATAATGATCACAATATTGTATAATAAAACTTGTAGTTTATATTCATGATGGATCCCAGGAATATAGAAATTAACGTAAAGTGGTTTT
>NW_022694560.1:3575-5073 GCF_011630105.1 Anneissia japonica | reverse complement strand
AGAAAATAATATTACCATATAATACCTTTTAATGAGGACTTTCTTTTTTTTAAAATACAACATATAAAAATTTAGCCGGTTTGACCTTGCACATGTTCATTAGTTAACAAATCATAAAACTTATATAATGTGGGATTTCTCCAATAATTTACTCAACAAAGATTCCCTATGCGTCTTCTAAGCAGGGCAGACAAGATAAAAGTGGAACTCATCTTCTGGTTCTTGCTGATCACACATACGACATAGTCGCACTGACTCATCATTGCCTCTTATACTTCCACATTTAACATATGCGATGAGGTTCTTAACAATGTAATGCATCTTCTATGCCTAAATATGGTTACTGATTTTAAAAAATTTTCAAATTGAATGAAGTGCTTGAAGTGCAGATAAAAACAATGTTTACGTGAGTCTATTTGTGCTCTCCACTCCTGTAAATAAACATCTTTACATCTTAAATAAATAATGTAAATAGAATAAATGTAAATAAACATCTTTAAAAACAGCAGTTTGTTATCAACACCTGGTTGAGCCACCACATGCCCAAATCCATGATTATTTAGCAATAGCCTAGTAATCTTTGACACCCAATTTGGTTTTTTTTTTCGAACTCATCTAGTCGTTTTAACATGGTATAACATTTAAAAGGCAAACGATTTGGGTTCATTACAATATCTTTAACCAGTAGGATACCTTTTTTTATATACACTTATCCGTAATGGGTAACGCCCTAATTCTATTCTAGAACTGTCGTTACTAGTTTTGTAAGGTATACCAAGAACATCTTGCAGTATTTTGTATAAACTTCGTATTTGTTAGATTCTTCGAACCCCCCACACTTCGGATCCATATCCAAAGAGCGTTTATTGCGACAGAACATGAACCTCTTGAGCTAACTTTTAATCCTAAGTAAATATAATATGAAACCGTTTCAATGGGACTGTTCTTATATGTCCATTTTTCGTTTTTTTAAGTGATACCTCCATTTCGAAAAACTATGGCTTTCGTTTTGTCAAGATTTACCTCAAGGTCCCACCTGTCGCAATGTACACATAATGCATTTAACAGGTTCTGCAGACCAAATGGCGTATCCGCCAATAGTACAATATCATCTGCATACATTAGACAGCTTATTTCAACATCATCAATTTGAATACCACGGATATTATTTAAAACAATGATTGAAAATTGGTTGCTGCGAAAGGTTACAACCTTGCCTTAGACCATAGTCGCATTTAAAAAATTCAGTAAATCCCTGATCTGTTTTTACACACGACTGGATACCATCATAATAGTTTTTTAACACTTCTAAAAATTTACCATAATAGGCCTACCAAGTTTATTTAATTTATACCAGAGCTTGTCTCTATTAATGAAATCGTAGACCTTCCGGAAATCTACGAACACACAGTACAATCTACCTTGTTTTTTCCTTAGATATTTATATATCGCTGTGTTAAGTGTATATAAATGGTCTGCTGTGCTATATTCTTTACGA
>NW_022694560.1:0-3401 GCF_011630105.1 Anneissia japonica | reverse complement strand
ATATATATATATATTTGAGCTCTGTATTATTATGTTTGATTTATGTTTTTATTTATATTTGATCTATACATTACGGTATTTGTGTTCCCAATGCTAAGCAGTAAAACTTCATTCGAATATACAGTATATAGACACAACCCCCCACACATTATATATATATATATAAATATATATATATATATATCCATAAATATTTATATAAATATATTTTACATATACAGTGAAGGATTCTATTTTTGTAATCTATTTGATTATTTGCAGTCCCATTGCTTAGCAGTAAAAACTGAATTTGGATACTAATACAGTATACATGTTTCTATATTTATTTATTAATTTTATTGTATGTATTAATGTACTGTAGTTTAAGGAATTACACTTTAAGGTTGGGTTCACACTAGAGCCCTAGTATCCGGATCTATCGGTAGCACTAACCGCATTTTAGTTAATATTCATGATATTTGGTGAGGCGTAACACCTAATACATTATGCACGATGTTGTACGGCGTGATAACGTGAAAGAGACAACCGTGTGGACCATGCACGCATTCATTCATTAGGACAATGTGCTACCATAGAGAAAATAAAACATAGAACATGTTCTATTTTCTCTATGGTGCTACCAAATTCACCACGTGAAGGACCCCGCAAGAAATAAGGCTTCGAACCAAATAATTCTAATCCAGTTAGATACAAAATATTAGAAATATTCTCTTTACATGTCGTTTAATAGTAAATAAAACAATAACCATAGGAGTAGTTAAGTTTGGTTGTCTATGTTCCTACTTTTGTTTATCACGATTTACAACGACTCAAATACAATAATAGGAAACAGACATATGTCTGTTGATGAGAAAAGAACAAATTTTTTGAAAATTAACGAAATAAATTTATTAAATTTATTAAAAGTTTATTTATTAAACCAACAAGGTCGGGGGAAGCTTAAGCAAACAAATCACTAAAACTTTTTCAAGTCAGCTGCGCTGCCCCCTCCTAGGCCTACAATATACAATTCGATAAAAAGACAAAATTTACAATCACAAAAGACAGAAAAAAACAAACAATTTTAACATCAAAAGTGAAATATTTAAAAAAATAAATAAAATATAGATACGTAGCTAAAGTTAAGTGAAAAAAACCCCCAAAAAACAATTAAAAAAAAAGAAAGAAAAGGGCAAAAACTTCATAATAAAACAGTTACATAGTGTAAGAAAAGAAAATTGGCAATTATTTTTTGTACACTCTTAAAGAAAGAAACCACATGATTTTGCTTCTAAAATTAAAACAGTGGAATAGTTCAATCATTTTAAAACTTTTCAAAATGTCAACGATAATAATACTGAGAAAGAAAGTATTGTATGTGAGAAAACCTGAACAAATTTCTGTTGTTGAAATAAAACAAGCGCAGATCAAGTCAAAAAATCCTGGGAAAGCTCCAGGAATTGACGGTCTACTTGTTGAATTTTTTTACCCATTCACCTAGTTTTGTCAATCACAAAAATGTACAACTCCGAAGTAACATTACGTTTAACTGATATCGTCAACGGCTCCAAGAGAAAATTGCTCTACACTCAAAACTTAAATATATTAATTTTAAAAATAACTTTAATGTTGATATTTATTACATCTTGAAGAATTGAAATGTTGACAGATTCTTACTAAACTTGAAGTATTCTCTAGCTTGAAATCAAAACAGGTTAGATGGATTTAATCGGATCGAAAAAAATAGAAAATGCAAAATTCTGCTCCTTAAATTTAGTTGAAGACGAATATTATTTTACATTGATTAGCCCATTTTATTCTGATATTAGAAATTCAGTCGTTGAATATCCACATGTGCTCCTTATTAATGATCTATCTACATTTTTTTCTTTATATCTATCCTTTAAACGCATTAATACTCATATCGCTCCTTAGATTTATGTTACCCTTATATTTATATGGGCCAGAGGTCATGTGTAAAAATACGAATCCTGTGCCAAGGAACGAACGAAATCGGTTTGAAAATATTACATGGGTATCTTTAAACATTTTTCTCTGTGAAACTCTGTGAAAACATAAATACTGTATAGGCTTTTCATTTTTTAAGACAGTGTATTTTGCATAAAACAGGCTTTAGTGTAGGTCTACTTTCCAGTGATGTTTTCATTATCTCGGAAAACTGCAGGTTCATGAATAATTAAGTAGCAATATAGATTGAATATTCATTTCACCTAGCGCAGTATGTTATTGTCATTATTACTTGATACCATTAACGCTGCATCATCAGCATACAATATTTTATACACAATAAATAAACTTAAGGATTAATATATAAAATATAACAACTGCAGCAGCGGTGCCCATCTGAGGATTAATGTATAAAATAATAATAACACCTCGCAGTAGCGGTGCCCATCTAAGGATTGATATATAAAATATAATAACACCTGCAGTAGTGGTGCCCATACTACAGAGCGGGGCCTATGTTCTCTTTATTTTTTGTTAAACAATTCTTTATATTGTATATATTTTTATGTTTAAACTGTACCACTTTGAAAATCAGTGTAATAGTGCTGAAAGTGCCTACAGTATAAATAAATAAATAAATAATAAGCCTAAATAAATTTAAGGATTAATATATAAAATATAACAACACCTGCGGTAGCGGTGTCCATAATGTAGTACCGGTAGCGGTGCCCATCTGAGGATTAATGTATAAATTATAACAACACCTGCAGTAGTGGTGCCCGTAATGCAGTAGTGGTACCCTGGTGCCAGTAATGCAGTAGCGGTGCCCATCTATGGATTAATATATAAAATATAACAACACATGCATTAGCGGTACCCATAATTCAGTAGCGGTGCCCATCTAAGGATTAATGTATAAAATATAACAACACCTGCAGTAGCGGTGCCCATAATGTAGTAGCGCTGCCCATCTAAGAATTAATGTATAACATATAACAGCACCTGCAGTAGTGGTGCCCATAATGCAATAGCGGTGCCCATCTAAGAATTAATGTATAACATATAACAGCACCTGCAGTAGTTGTGCCCATAATGCAGTAGCGGTGCCCATCTAAGGATTAATATATAAAAGAATAGTATAAAGTATTTCTTTTTTGTACGGTACTTACACAAGCGGAAAAAGTTCGTGTCTGTTCACTGGAACTTGTACATTCTACAGGACTCTACTCTGGTTAAATGAATACTGCAGTAGTGTCCCCCATATAACTCTTACCCTTTTTGAGGTATGTAAATCAGTAATATTGAACACCATTGGTGCAAAATCGTTAATAGTTTTCACTGATTAAAACAACATTTAGGGACTGGAATGCAGCCTACACCACTCATTAAAAGTTAGAAAAATAAAATTCCATGTGGTGTCCCAGACCACCCAAAATAGCTCCACTCTCAAAAAC
>NW_022694559.1:0-1002 GCF_011630105.1 Anneissia japonica | reverse complement strand
TTTTTTTTAACATTCCAAAAGGGGCCGGCCCGCCCCCAACTGAAGAGGTACGTTCCACTTACGGTACCTACTACATACTGAATATTCTGATCTGCTGCTCCTTATACTGTACGAACATAATTTGAATAATGAATTCATATGTGTTGCTTGTAGCGTGACAAGTCCTCGTCCAATATTTGTGTTTTATTGTGAAATTGTTTTTTTAATTTTTTTATGATGTTTTAATAGACATAAATAGGAACTCAAAATATGCCAATGATGGTAAGACATTTAAACGAATGGAGCTACGATATATTTTTCCAGAGCTGTGCACGCGTCTGGACGGTAAATCATAGAGAAAATAGAACTGTTCTATTTTCTCTATGGGTAAATCGACCCAAACATTTTGTCCTTACTGTTATTACAAATTAGTATGTGATGATTGTTTACAATATCACCCTTCATCATTCCACAAAATGGAGTAAATAGAACTATTCTGCTGCCCAATGAAAAAAAAAATGCGTATTAATTAATGATGTAGATTAATTTAAAATAAACAATTTAGTTTCTTCTTACACGGGCCTATGATCCATGTCGTGGAACTTGTACGTCATCAAGTACCTTAGGCTTGTTTAAGACTCAATATAGGCCTACTGTAAAGTACGGTATGTCCCAATACGGAATGTTTTAGAAACTAAGTAACTTACAGTTATAACAAGAATTTACTTTTTCTATTTTTTGGTCGATATCGAGCCATACTTTTAACATATATTTAGACAGTCATTTATATTAGCTTATATTTCATTTATTATAATAAATATATTATATATAATATTATTATAAGTTAGGCATATATACATTAGGTCTGTTTCAAGAGCATTATTGTCACGGTATAACTTCGAGACTTTCTTTAACATACCACTCCATGTTTGTGAATATGTATTTCCAGATGCCGCTTCATTTGACTGTACATGACCTTTTGTGACCTATAGATGCCTCTGTATTTTAATACTGTATGTTTGT
>NW_022694558.1:0-661 GCF_011630105.1 Anneissia japonica | reverse complement strand
ATGCATCAAGAACTAGCGCAGTTCCACCAATGTGCAAGAGTGTGAATTTTAATTTCCAGTGCAGCCCCACAATGGCCCAGTTGGTTAAGACGTCTTCGTAGACAGGTCAAAAGGTTTGGGTGACTTCTTTCAAAAGCCTGTTTCACGTTCAGAATTTATATATAGACGTTAATATAAATAGTTATATCTAATGCCTACACCGCCTGAATGCCGGTTACTCTAAGAACTGCCTTTTGATTTGTAGAGTAATAGAGTAAATTGACGGACGTTTTGACCAATCAGTAATGATATTACGTCCCGTATTATAATCTCTCAACTTGATCCAAAGTCATGGTTAATCAAGGTCTGATACTTAATTAGTTAAGGGTCTTGATTGTTTTCTTTGTTTGCATATGGAATGCATAATGCCAACCGTCGTAGATCATATCGTTCTCAATATATCCACAAGGCCTAGGCCTGTCTTATGCACGACTTCTCCTCGTTAGTAATACAATCTATTTCCTAATAAACCAACATGCGTCTACCTGTACATTTGTTTGATTATATTTAAGCTTGAAGCGGAACACTAAACATAACGATTTTACAATTAGATTTTTTACTAAATAAATGTTTAATGGCTTGCTTAAAATAAACGTGTAGTTTAGACGGCCTATTTGTTTGT
>NW_022694557.1:0-3120 GCF_011630105.1 Anneissia japonica | reverse complement strand
TGTTTTGTTTGAGGTTCCCCATACAACTGTAGCTAATTTTTATGGTATTGCGGTTGAATATTTTGAGGATCTTGAGGATTCCTTCAAGACTTTCGGCTTATACCGAGACGATGGCCTAGGAATCATAAACGCAACGCCTCGTCAAATAGAGAATACAAAGAAAGATCTATGTGCCATCTTCAACAAACACGGTCTAAAAATTACAATCGAAGCCAACAAAAAAATTGTGAACTTTCTGGTCATAACGCTAAACCTGGAGAGTGGAAAATACATGCCCTACACGAAACCGAATAATACACCTCTATACGTACATAACAAATCAAACCACCCACCCGGAATCCTCAAGAACATCCCAGAGAGCATCAACAAACGCCTATCTGAAATATCATTCGATGAAGAGTCATTCAATAAAGCAGCACCACTATACCAACAGGCCCTCGACAAAAGTGGATACAGTCATCAGCTAAAGTTCTCCACAGCGCAACAAATAAAGGACGCCGCCAATACCAGGAAACATCGTACCAGAAACATAATTTGGTATAACCCGCCATTTAGCAAGAATGTCGCTACCAACATCGGTAAAACGTTTCTAAAAACGCTAGATGATGAATTCCCACCAAATCATACATTGCACAAAATGGTGTACGGTAAGAATGGCCCCGGAAAAAATGGCCCCGGAAAAAATGGCCCCGGAAATAATGGCCCCGGAAAAAATGGCCCCGGTAAAAATGGCCCCATATGACAGGTAGGTAAAAATGGCCCCAATAATCAAATTCTGAATTAAAACTGATTTTCTTGAGTCATTATATGCATTTTTTTATCTTAACTAATTTGGTTTTTAAAAGGAATCTCCCCAATAATCAAATTCTGTAACACACAATTGATCCACATGCTTTAACTACTGTTTATTTGCATTGTTTATAACATGTAAAGTTTGTGGTTATCTATGAGTTGTGTATTTTAGTAGTTAAAGTATTGTATACTGTATGTCATTCCTCTACTTTGTTAGTGAAATAACGTTTTTAAAACTTTTATTTCTACTATCAAAAAATGTTATTCAATGGCCATTGTTTTTCAATTATCTCTCAGAACATTATTTGCATCTGCTGTAATTGTTAAAAAACAAATGCTTTTAAAGAATTTAAAAAAAAATCACATATTGATCTCAGTTCAAAGGAAAAAATAAAACTTATTTCTAAATTTACAAATTTCACCTATAAACCTTTTAATTTCACAAAAGAGTGGGTTCTTTTTCAAACAAATATATCCTGCCTAATATATGTGTGTTTAGATCTTTTGCTTTAACTTTGGAAACTGAGATCATTTTAGATACTATTTCTGTATAAACTAAATTTTTTTTTTCATATTACTGTAAACCTAATGGGTTTTGATATTAATGACAAGAAAGATCGACGTTTCGGGTCCATCATTCTCAAGATCAAGTAAATTGAAAAAACTAAAAACAAAAATGCCAAGCAGTGACAGGAATTAAGTAATTAATTTACATATCAATAGGGCCTACTGTGTGGAGCCACAATGGAGCTAAGCAATAATTAGCCCTTCTTAGAAAATTAACTAGATAAACAGTTTGGCTTTGACTAAATCAGTTTTACTGTGCATAATCATTTCTTATTTAAAATAGAATTATTTAATCAATCAGTAACTTGTGTTTTTTTAAATGAAATTAATGATTTTCTTTAAAAAGATGCTACCCAAGGCGAGACTTCTTTTATACCTTGTTGACAAACTCGCTGACTATTGTACATTTTACTGTACTGTTTTTCCGTTTTAAAATGTTTGTGCTCGTTAGCAATTTAGATTTGTTGTTGATGTTATCCATGACAGTAATACGTACCGCGAAATGCCAGGCCTCTGAAAGTCCCCATCGTTGGTATTCGCCACGTTATTGGAAATTTTTATTTCAAATTTCGCGAAAATGGTTTATAACATTCCCTGCAAGTTCGTCGTTCAAAACTGATGCCGAATCAATGTTTTAGAGCCTCCCATCAGAGCCATTAATAATAATTATAATATTAATAATTTGCCGCAATTATAGTAATAATATCTGATAATATTAATAATTTTAAAAAATACTTAGACCTACTTCCAGAGCTACTCATAGGAGCTAAAAACTAATTTATTTTAGTTCTCAAATATGCATATTCTTTATGTTGATTTATTAAATAAATTTTTGNNNNTGCTACAAGGTATTTTACAACATTTGTTTATTTATTTATTTTTTTCTTTAATTTTATAATTGAGGGCCATTTTTTATTTCTTGATTCAATTCTTGCTTATACAGTATTTAAATATTTGAAGATTTAGAAAAATATATATCATTTCTATTACAAAATTTTTCATTGGGGTCATTTTTACCTACCTGTCATATGGGGCCATTTTTACCGGGGCCATTTTTTCCAGGGCCATTATTTCCGGGGGCATTTTTTCCGGGGCCATTTTTTCCGGGGCCATTCTTACCTACATTCGCACAAAATATTCAACCGCAATACCATAAAAATTAGCTACAGTTGTATGGGGAACCTCAAACAAAACATCGACGGACACAATAAAACAACCTTATCACTAAAAACCGAGCAGCCTAAGACCAAAAGTTGCAACTGCAGAATACCAAATGATTGCCCCATGTCTGGCCGTTGCCTAAATAAAAGTGTTGTCTACCAAGCCACAGTCGTAGCTAACAACAAAACAGACCAGACTTATGCAGGACTCACAGAAAACGCGTTCAAAATCCGGTACAACAACCACACTGCTTCATTCAGAAACCCAGAGAAATGCAACACCGAGTTAAGCAAATATATATGGGAATTAAAAGACAATAACATAGACTACACTATTAAATGGAAAAGCAAGCCAAGGCATTCAACCCATCATCTAAAAGATGCAACTTGTGCTTATGGGAAAAGTACTTTATAATATGCAAATCCCCCATGGCTACCTTAAACAGGAGAAACGAACTTATCACAGCTTGTAGACATGCTAACAAATATCTCTTAATAAACTTTGTATCATAGGCCTATCACCCAACCAAACTCTTGTACAATTTACGACCATTATAAAGTTTATCATTCATTGTCATTTAATCCTTTGTTAATTACTTAA
>NW_022694556.1:0-516 GCF_011630105.1 Anneissia japonica | reverse complement strand
GGTGTTCATCTCATGAATTAATTCAGGTGTTAGGGCACATAGAAAGAATTATTAGAATAATACTCAGTTTAAAAAAAAAAATGTGATGAGGGTGGGTTTTTTTTATAACCGCATCAATATTTCCAAATAGTTAATGTGCGCAGGAGTGATAATCTAACAATTTTTTCATATGTGCCCTTATCAATTCGCGAAAGTTTCATGTCACAAAAGTTTCTTGTTTTACATTAGTTGTAATGCTGTAATTTAACCTCTTTGAAATTTTTTGTGCACCAAGCCTCTTAGTTTTTACAGCCAGGCCTTGCTGAAGACTGAGTGGTTATTTCTAGGAAAATAATTGCGTTGCATTTATCTGTGATGCAATTGTAGAAGGGCAATTCCATGCAAAACAGGACATGGCACCTAAATTTTTAAAATAGTGGTATCCTACCAAATTTGATATCAAATTAAAGATGAAATTCTGAACTTTCATGAAATGGTCTTAGTTTTCAAGTTTTTATACTCACTTAAATTTTATAT
>NW_022694555.1:0-924 GCF_011630105.1 Anneissia japonica | reverse complement strand
TGTCGGTCAACAACCATTTCTATATCATTACATAGGCGGGAAGGCGCAACACCATTTATACATTTATACATTAAACATGCAAGGGCGTAATCTCTACGTTCATCAAAAAAGTTTCCAATTATTTTGCTTAATAAGATCAATTCCACGAAAATTTATAAAATCAAAATTATTTTTAACTATTTCAGCAGCTCGTTTTTGTAGCCTTAGTAGAATGTTTTTGTTTTTGTTAGACGTAGTTCCCCACACTGAGATTGCATAGTCCATACAGGGTTGTATTGTACTTCTATAAAGAATATTTAGAAGAGATTCATTTAGTGTTTCTGCTAATTTATTTAGAATGTTAATTTTTTACCCAATAGTATTATTTAATTTTCGAATATGGTCATTCCAGGTAAGGTTTTTATCAATTTGAAGTCCTAAATAACGGATGTTTTTTACCTCATCAATTGTTTCATTACCAACATGAATATTCATGGAGATAAGCACTTTTGTGCAAAAAAGGACTATGTTAAAAAGTTGAGTCAAAATGTAAATTTTTTCGTTAGGCACGGTGAGATAGCCTGAAACAAACACTATTCCATTGAAAGTTTGAAGTTTTTCGGAAAAGTACTCGAAATATGGCGGAACGTCAAAAATTTGCACTAAGTGGTCAACTCGGCGAGATAAGCACTTTTGTGTAAAAAGTGACAATGTTAAAAAGTTGAATCAAAATGTAAATTTTTTCGTTAGGCAAGGTGAGATAGCCTGAAACAAACACTATTCCATTGAAAGTTTGAAGTTTTTCGGAAAAGTACTCGAAATATGGCGGAAAGTCAAAAATTTGCACTAAGTGGTCAACTCGTCGAGATAAGGACTTTTGTGCAAAAAGTGACAATGTTAAAAAGTTGATTCAAAATGTAATTTTTTTTTTGTTAGTGACGGTGA
>NW_022694554.1:0-974 GCF_011630105.1 Anneissia japonica | reverse complement strand
AGCAGCGAGTCGGCTCCAGCACCGAGTCGCCAGCAGCGAGATGTCACTGCAGCAAAACGTCTATCACAGGAGGACCAAGCAATGGCCGATGCAGGGTTTTTCAGAGTTAGTATATTACCATATTTCACTTGTAATCTTACGTTATTTTGATAAAATGAGCAACATAAACATGTGTTGATAATCAGGCTTAAGCATGGTATAATTTAGTTAGTAGTATCTGTCGGTAAAGCATGTTTTTGAGTGTATTTAATTTTAGGCTGCTAAAAATCCCTGAGCTGCAGAGCCCGACGATCCACGCGTGAATTGATGACCTGCACAACGAGGTGGTGGCATGGACGGTGGATACACCACCAGGCCTAACAATAATGAATAACATTCTTGGCAGTGCTCCTCTGAGAGAGCATTTTTTCGTAGATAAGTTATGCTAAGTAGTACCTAAGCCTTAATTAGTCCTTGTTTGTAGGTAGAGCGAATACTAACCAAACAACTCCGCCCATAGTAGGGCCATATTTAGTTTACTGATTATCAAGTTAGGTACGTTACAAAAAAAATCAAATTGGTTGGATGTCTACCATTTTCATAGCACAAAATCTACTAAATGTTACAACATCAAAAACGTTTTCAGAATTAAATTTGGTTGCTTGGTTGATTTTCTATGATTTTTTTTAAATTTTAATTTTGCTGAAAATTTGGCTACAGACATTGTACAAATTGTGTGACCTTTTTCATTATCTGCACCATTAAAACATCATAACTTTTTTGTTTTTATTAGTTTTTCAATTATTTTTTCACAGATGCTGGATGATATAATGAGAACTCAAATGACAGATTTACATCAATATATATTCAGGGATTTAGCAGTAAATTTTATTAAATGATACCCCTTACCCCAAAATAATTACTTTTGGTGTTAGATCAATATTCAAAGCAAGCACTTTAATGCACCACAACTGATGTAATATATATGTAGTTAG
>NW_022694553.1:0-1325 GCF_011630105.1 Anneissia japonica | reverse complement strand
TTTGGAATTCAATCAGGTACAGTATGAATCTAGTGTAAAATGTAGTTAGCATAAATTAATGTGATGATAAATTTACATTGATTAGTATATACTGCATGCAAAACCAGCATTCTGAAACATCATTTTAAAAACATCAATAAAATTGTTTTTGATAATTTGGGCCAAACCTTACAATTGTTGATAAAATTAAATTAAAAAATAGGTGAACATACAGTATAAATACTAGTACAGTACATTGATCTTTCCTAAACTGGCAGTTTGTGTTGTCTGGTCAAGGACCGCCAGCAAACAACAGAAGGTGCCCCCTTTTCCAAACTTTAAAATGTGTGTGACCACAATTGAGAGGAATCATGAATGGCCGAGAGCCATAAATTTCAAAAACTGTTGGGCTACTGTAAACCTTGAAGCCCACCAGAACACGCACTGTACATGAATTTAAAAAAAAAAAAAAATTAAAAACAAGCTTGGTTTACATAGTAGTTTAGGTGATTTAACGCCAGTTAATATTCTCTGTGATCCAGATTGATGGTACGGTGTCCTTATTATTGTCTTATGGTACAAATTCCCAAAAATTTACAGCTTTCATTTTGAAAAGCAGCTCCCCCCTTTACTTTGCAAAAGAAGCCCATCCGAAGTTCGCAAAAAGAAGCAGCGCAGGGCTTCAATTTGAGGTTTTACGGTATATAGTGTGCACATAAAATTTGGGACTGGAGGAATTGTATTGAGACATTTTGGGCCCCAACGGGAGGCCCAAACATTTTTTCCAGGCTTGCCCTTTGGATTGAGTACTGTACTGTTTTCCCTTGTATTTTTCTCTTGTATGAAAACTTGCAGATGCAGTAACAGCTGCTGCTCCCAGACTCCACCTGTATAGCTGTTCACAAATCTCAATCTGCAATGGTTTTAAAAATTTTCAACTTTCCATCAGTCGGTTGTTGCTTCTTTTTCCCCTGTGATCTTTTTCTCAGACACTCTATCGTTGTTATCACTAATGTACAGTGCACCCTCCAATTTGAGACCCCTCTAATTCGAGACCACTTTTCCAAAGACCCAAATAATATTCAACACAAAGCTATCCCTCTAATTGGAGACCAACCCCGAGACCACCCCAAATTTTCAGATCACAAAGTTGGGTCTCGAATTGGAGGGCGAACTATATTATGGATAATACTTGGATTTTGGATTGTTACTTGTAATGGCAACCACGACCGAAACTTTAATGATTATTGTGTCAGCCAATTCTGATTCAGAATTTCATGGCAGTCTTATCTCAATGCTTTTTTGTAGGTTGTCATATTTGTGAAGTCAGTGCAGCGTTGCATTGC
>NW_022694552.1:0-719 GCF_011630105.1 Anneissia japonica | reverse complement strand
ATATGGTGCTCTGCCATTTTGGCAGGTCTTATGGCATCCAGTATTTTAAAGCTGCCTATTCTCAGCTCTTCTCTTAATTTGAAAATAACTGTCACCCTGTTTCATTTGATGAAGAAAAACGCGCTTTTCCTTACTCTTTGTGCTTTTCCCAGAAAGGGTCTTAGTAGGCCTAGGTAGTTATGCAAAACCAAGGCCTATCTAAAAAATTAAAATTGTCATAGTACACTGTAAAAAATGTCAGTAATTTTACGTTTACCGTAATTAAATTTACTGTAAAAATAAGGGTCACTACCGTGTGATTGCATTTTTACGGTATTTTTTATATAATAATACGATAGATTGGTGTTTTGTTGTAACTTTCCGGTATCATATCGTTTTTCTACAGGTTAAAAATCGTCCGTGTATTTCGACGGAATTTTTATGTAAATATACGTTAATTTTACGTCGTCATATTACTGTTTTCCGTTATTTAACAGGTCAAAATCAACATTTACGTTAATTAACGTTGGAGTTCGTAATGTTCATTTATAAACTGGCGTAATTTTACAGTACAAAATATTGTTTTAACAAGTACTATGAATTTTAACGGTATTTTTGTATAACAATGATGACACTGTGAACTCACACTTCGCGATGTTAAATAACGGTTCATCTTTCGCGGGTAAAATTAACATTTTTCAGTAATTTTACGTTCGCCGTTGTAATCCTACTATCAGTAA
>NW_022694551.1:0-533 GCF_011630105.1 Anneissia japonica | reverse complement strand
GCGTCGGAGATGAAGAGCGTCCTGTTCGTGCAGAGAAGGTGCGCCCAGGTGCAGTACGCGTACGACCAGACGTACGAACCTGGAAGCGGTTCCGAGTCCATCGTCATATGCAGATACTGCTACATAGTTCTCACGTACGTCGACCTCAAGAAATGCCCTCCGACCAAAGGTATGTACATCGACGAGAACACGCTGGAGCCTGCGTGTTACAACTGTCACTCGAGAAGGTTGGCGACCTTGGCCCTCGACGGTGCCGGAGTCAGGCTGACAGTCAAGCAACCCGACTTGGCGATGATGCGTTCTTGCAGATGCGGCGCCATCACCTCGCGCGATGCTTGCTCCTCGTGCAAACTTGCCGATGATCAATAAAAAAAATAATGAATTGAAAACACAAAAGTTTTTTTTCTCGTTCTTTTATTTCTATCTTTCCTTTAAAAATTTTATTTAGTGCAAAGAAAAGTGATCGTCTTTTTTCTTGTACACGGTTCCGGCAGTTCGGTCACCTTTTGCCAGACGTCGTCGTCGATGAGGTC
>NW_022694550.1:0-1095 GCF_011630105.1 Anneissia japonica | reverse complement strand
CTCAGTCACATCATGGTTTATAAAGCATAATGTAATCCACTTGTGTTTCTTAGATATATAACTCATGAAAAATATAAAGCATAATGTAATCCACTTGTGTTTCTTAGATATATAACTCATGAAAAAGATGATAAGATGAAAATGAAATTGTAGATTTGAAACAAATTTTGTCTTTTAAGTCTACAAAGTCGTTGTCATCTCATCGTTTTTCATTTCATATATATACATATATATTATCATACCTACAACAACATAGGCCTATATATATATATATATATATATATATATATATATATATACATATAATGTAAATGTTTCCATATTGTGTCATTTCGTATAATATTGCAGCTAAATAAAATGGTTTATATGAGGTTTGGAAGTTAGTTGTACAAAAGATTTGAAGCACCTGCTCCTAAATGAACAAGCTTGATTGATAAGTTGGGACAATGCTCCATACAATAGCAAAAAGGAGAACTCGAGATACTTGAAGAGAATATCAAAGTAGATGTGATTGCTAAATCGATTTGAAAGCGAAGGAATATAGTGAGAATTGCATTAGATTGAAATGCTGCTTATTTGACTGTAAGATGCAGGTGTTTTACTGACGATCTATATCGCTATGGAATTTGGCAGATAAACCAGTCTTTTGTGACCTTGGCATCACCTTCTTAAACATTCATTGAATATACCTAACAACAAATATAAAATCTCAGACCTTATGCATAAAAGTTATCTCGAAACTCTATGTATCTTTTATATTCTTTTTACCGAATTCACCAGTATTTCTATACAAAACATATATTGTCTTTTCGACTATTAAACATATACACTTAAGTCTTTTATCTTTTAGTATTTAATTAAACATATAATATTCTTGAGCCTATATAATAATAATAATAATAATAATAATAATAATTTACATTTATATAGTGCATATTGCACAGTGCCTCTATGCACTTCATATCAAATTATAAACAAAAACCAAAAAGCATGATGACTTAATAATATAATAAGGTAGCAAACGGCATAGGTCTCAAAGGGTCAAACATTCACCTCTTCCCTGGAGCAATCCCGGTCCCCATAGGCGGCGCGTTA
>NW_022694549.1:0-884 GCF_011630105.1 Anneissia japonica | reverse complement strand
AAGATATAATGAACAGATATCACAATACCCCTGCCTGCAACAAATTCTCCACTTCAAAAAGTGTCCATAGCACATTTGATCTAAGCCGCCAGGTATTCTCCGCAGTGGCGTAATCACCGGCGGACAAGGGGAAAATATCCATCTGTGGAAAGTCTTTCCCCATTGAATGCCCTTTTCACCCGGGAAAGTGCCTGAAAATCTCAAATTTTAAATCGCATATTTTGTTGAGGTAGGCCAATTTCCTCTAAAAATTGCACATTTTAGGGAGTTTTGATCAATTCCGACGAAATTAGAATTTAAAAAACAAAACTTTTTCGCGCGCTTCGCGCGCATTTTTTTTTATGTTAAAGCTTGTGCTTGCTCCCCTTTGCCTTCTAAGTTATAACACATAGTCCCAAACTCAAGAAAGAACATTTTAGATCGTTTTACCTAAAGGAGGGGCCTTAATGTGTAATGATGTTGAAAGAATATGTTTGTAATAAATAAAGCCATAAGGAAAAAGCTTATATTCAGTTTTAAAAAAACGAGTGTGGCCATATATAACATAAGAGCATTTCTTGTTGAGGTAGGCCAATTTCCTCTAAAAATTGCACAATTATGGAGTTTTGATCAATTCCGACGAAATTAGAATTAAAAACACAAAAAAATTTCGCGCGCTTCGCGTGCATTTGTTGCGGTTAAAGCTTGTGCTTGCCCTCCTTTGCCTTCTAAGTTATTTAAAAACATAATAGTCCAAAAACTTGAAAAAGAAAATTTAAGATAGATCGTTTTACCTAAAAGAAGGGCCTCAATGTGTAATGATGGTGAAAGAATAGGCCTATGTATTGTAATAAATAAAACCACGATGAAAATGCTTATATTTAGTTTCAAACACACGCGTGTGC
>NW_022694548.1:0-583 GCF_011630105.1 Anneissia japonica | reverse complement strand
ACGGATCCCATAAGGGAAAAATATGGGGTAGCCCATAAGACTTTTCCCAGATATTTTGCATATGGTCCCCATGTGGGATTGTTACCTGGGTGGTCTAGGCCTGGAAGTTTACGCTTAGCCTAGCCTAGGCCTGGGCCCAAAAATGCGGTAGCCGATCATTTCGGTCGCGCTTCATTTCGGTCACGCTTTGTTTCGGTTGCGCTTCGTTTCGGTCGCGGTTTATTTCGAACAAATATATGGAGCGCCGAAGGAGTTGCGAAAACGAAAAATTTAATATACCTAGGCCCTATATATTTTAGTTCGTGAATCGGTTTATCATAGGCCTAAGTATTATTGTTTTGCTATCTTTTCACTAACAAAATATCTTTCTGCTATATTCTCTTTCTTCCATTTACGGTGATGTTATATTCATGATTGCAACATGATCTTGTAATTGAAACAATGGAATTTAGTATGTGCTTCATGCTATTCTTTTTGTTGCATTTTCATATACTATACTTTAATAAATGGTCAATAACATGTATCTTTGATTTTAATTGAATTGAATATTGTTACCATCTGAAATCTATTTCATAATTTAGTT
>NW_022694547.1:0-1318 GCF_011630105.1 Anneissia japonica | reverse complement strand
TATATGCTTTCTACTTGGCTGAAAATGTTCTAACAATCACACCAGTAGTAACAATAAATATAGACCTTCGCCGACCAACCATTGTGGTTGTTCTTATTTATAAAGTGTATTATAATTATTAATTATTAAAATCATTATGATATTAGGACTATACATCAATATGCTAAAGTAAAATAAAATAACTTTCTACGGAATCCGGTAAAAAAAATCCAAAAGGATATGATGTAGGTCTATCAAATGAACAAATGCAACGGATTGTTTATCATTTACATACTTATCTTTTCTATTTGTTTCACTTTGGACCGTCTGACAGCTCACTCTCAACCATCTGACAGCTCACTATGGACCATTTCTGCTAACGGGAACTTTTGCCTCATGTCGATGCACATTGAGGCCCTTCTTTTAGGTTAAAACGATCTATTTTAAATTTGTCTTTCTTGAGTTTTTGACTATTTATGTGTTTAAATAACTTAAAAGGATAAACCTGTAAATGCCCTAAAAGATGCGCGCGAAGCCCGCAAAATATTTTTGTGTTTTTAATTCTAATTTCGTCGGAATTGATGAAAACTCCCTAAAATGTGCAATTTATAGAGGAAATTGGCCTACCGTAACAAGAAATGCGCGCAAAGAATTTGAGAATTTTAGGCACTTTAAGAGAATGCATTTGTCAAGGGGTGTGAAAAGATTTTCCAAAGATGGATATTTTCCCCTTGTCCCCCGGTGTTTTTAATTCTAATTTCGTTGGAATTGATCAAAACTCCCTAAAATGTGCAATTCTTAGAGGAAATTGGCCCATGTTAATAAGAAATGCGCGCGAAGCGCGAGAAATTGGAGGTTTTTCGGCACTTTCAGGGATGAAAAGGGCATTTATAAAGGGGTGGGGAAGATTTTCCAAAGATAGATATTTTCCTCTTGTCCCCCAGTGGTTACGCCATCGGGCAGCATAGATCGAAGGAGTTATGACAGTTTTTGAAGTGGAGAAGGGGTTGCAGGGTGTTTGAGTCTGGTCATTATGATATCTTCCTTTTTATTCTTGTCTTTATTTTTCTTTTCTCTTTTTCTTTTCCTTTCCTTTTCTTTTCCTCTTCTTTCTCTTTCCCTCCCTCTCCTCTCTTTCTTTTCTCTTATTACCTAACCCAGTACGACGGCTTGGTCTGCCCGGTAAAAACCGTCATGGGAGGGGCAGTTTCCCCCTCCCCCCGTGCATGTTAAGACACTGGCTAACACGCCAATCATCCCCCCCCCCCAATGAAAAATACTTTTCTACGCCACTGATGCGTTGCGCCTTTGATCTTGTTTGGAATTGGCAAATAATGAA
>NW_022694546.1:0-1233 GCF_011630105.1 Anneissia japonica | reverse complement strand
GACAAATGTTATTAACTATGTGTGGAAAATAGTCTGTCTAGTAAATGTATAAAATGCAGTTGAAAATGGTCTCTTTCTGGTTTTTAAATCTTAACAAAAATACACTTTTGGTTTCTTATTTATTGGATTCATTTGAATATTTTCACTATTGTTATCAGATTAAATTTGGTATGCAGAACAAAAATGTTTTGTATATCACCCTACACCTTGCATGTCACACCACTGTCGATCCCATTTTGTTACAGCCCACTAGATGAATGTAAGCAATCTAGATGTTTGTGTAAAATTAGTCCCTTGGTATTTTTGTTTTCATTTAAAAAACACCCGACAGCTATATCAAGAGCTCTAATGAAGCTAAACATATCAGTGGTGAATTCAAGGTTGGCAAAAGAATATAGAATGTCTCTAACCAGGCATGGAATCATCTTACTATTAAAATGACCTAAAACTTAAGGTAATTTCTAGTGCATATCCCTGGGAATGTATCCTCCTTCCCACTGGGCATCCGTGGATACAATTCTGTCATTCCCCCATTGCATCACTCATGCATGCTTTCAAATAGAATATTGTACTATATTGTTTGGCATAGCTGACTTAAGACGTATAATTTGAAGGAAAGGAGTTATGGCCACGAAAACTTGTGTATGCCGGGAGTCTCGGCAATAATTAATAAATTTATATGACTATCAGTTAATTGTTGTTTTATCATGTTGGTTGGTGCTGTAGTAACAAATGCATCATTTTATGCAAGGAACAGCAGCATTTTTAGATCAAAGGTTACTCCAGAGATGGCTCGGACCGACAGGAATTTTTCCAGCATGTCAAACTTAATTTACAGGAATACGCATTTGTCCCACAAACAATAATCAATAGCCCATTATCAAAAAAATTGTGGTGGTCACTTTTACACTAGGAGGAATTTACACTCCCAGGAAGTTTTCAGTTATCACCAATTAAAAGCTTCCTTTCATAAGAATTGTAGGGCATTCAATAGAATTTGTAGGACTTGGCGAAATGTGTCAGCAACATATTTTTAAAATCATGTATAAAATATGCAACCAAATACAGTATATCAGAGGAAATCAGAGCAGAAACTCTGTTGGGGAGCAAAACCCCAGCATTCTAGGAATTTGCATGATATACAGTATGCTAATTACAATAATATAATATAATAATATGTCGTTCTTATATAGCGCTTCATGCCTTTACAAGGCCTCTAAGCGCTTCACATTA
>NW_022694545.1:0-806 GCF_011630105.1 Anneissia japonica | reverse complement strand
TATATTTTGAATTAAAGCATTAGTCATTTGTAAATTATTTTTGAATGTAGTAATTTACCCGGCGTGTCAACGTTGTCCACTTTTCTTTTAAATTAAGTTTATATAGCTAAACACACATAACGTTAGTAGGCCACCGCACTGTTACTACAACGTTACTCGCTAGGGTAGTCGTCACGCTTGAGTGATTTAGTATGCCGTTGCTATGCCAACGAGCTGCATAGTTAAAGCCTATGTTGTATTGTTTGTATCTTTACAGATTTCGAACATCTATATATATATATTAATGATATTACCGGTCATTAAAGTTTGAAATTGAGTTGACAACAACCAAGCGAGGGCGCAGTGTCTTATTTTTGTGCTTTACAAATATGATTATTTACAAAAAATATTTATTCCATCAATTTCTAAAGAACTTCTTATCTTGGTTGCAAGTACCTCTGCCACAAAAATAAATAACAGTGCCGAAAGCGGGCAACCTTGCCTTATGCCCTGCTTTATAGGTCTATTAAGGCTTTCAGAAACCCAGCCATTGTTTGTAAAGATACTTTCTGTATTTGTATACATAGTTTTAACCCATTGTATAAAAGAGATTCCTAAGTTAAATTAAACATTCAATTTATATCAACTGTATCGAAAGCTTTTTTAAAGTCAAGGCTTAAATTGGTTGATATCCATGTGCATCATGATGTCTTCAATTAGACGTACATTATCACCACCAAACCGGCCACTAACATAGCCTGTTTGGTCACTACTAATCAATAGATTTAATAACATTTTGGAGTCGTTTTGTAAGGACAAAAGCTGTA
>NW_022694544.1:0-539 GCF_011630105.1 Anneissia japonica | reverse complement strand
GGCCGAGTTGACTGTGGCCGAGTTGACTTGTGGCCGAGTTGGATCGAATTCAGGGAAAGACATACGATTACGAGGATGTGATAAGACTTTCACCCTGTTTGCTATCGTCGTTACATCGACACGAAATCGATAGCAATGATAAGTTATCATTACCAAGTGTAGTGTAGTCCCGTCAGTACCTTACCCAGACACATTGTACAGTGTATTAAAAATATTCTTTAAAAAAATGGTGCTGACTGTGCAGGCCCTACCTCACTTTAGGTTCGTGAGTGGATTTCCCGTACGATTGGAAATCGTAACGGTACTGGGTTTGGTCTACAGGAGTTCGTGCTTCGAACAGGTTATTGCATTCATAGAAAAAGCCTTTTGATGGAGAAAGTGTACCTTTTTAGCAAAAGTTTGCCTAGGTCGAAACTAACTCCGGCTATATAAAATTGATTATAAGATTGAAAAATATTAATTTTGTTATTGTAATAGTGATGGATACTATGTACACGTTTAATTATTGTTATTTATTCGTTAATGTCATTATATTTACA
>NW_022694543.1:0-501 GCF_011630105.1 Anneissia japonica | reverse complement strand
CAGATGCGGCGCCATCACCTCGCGCGATGCTTGCGCCTCGTGCGAACTTGCCGATGATCAATAACAAATAATAATGAATTGAAAACACAAATGCTTTTTTTTTTCTCGTTCTTTTATTTCTATCTTTCCTTTAAAAATTTAAATTATTGCAAAGAAAAGTGATCGTCTTTTTTTCTTGTACACGGTTCCGGCAGTTCGGACAACAACCTATGGGCAAAGCCAGTACGGTACCCACGACGATCACGAACCTCCAGAGTGCCGACAGGCGCCTCGATATCACCGTTGAATGCTCGCTCGTCCAAGGGAACACCCACTTTGCGACGGTCCCTTCTGACCTTCACGGCCGCTATACGTCTGCATAGTTTGCGGGGATTGGTGAGCCTCTCGAATTTGCCGAGTTCGTGATCTTCTCGTTTCAGCCTTTCGTACTGCAGACCATTTCCGAAGACAGGGCGTCCTTCTCTAGATCGTAAATCGCCTTCTGGGAAGTCGATTGCAGAC
>NW_022694542.1:0-781 GCF_011630105.1 Anneissia japonica | reverse complement strand
TTTGAGATTAATTTTCCGAATAAAATTATACTAAATAACTTCTAATGACGACCTATTGTCTTCATGTCTTTGTTGGTCATTCAACTGTCGTTTTATCTATTTGTTTTTTCGGTGATATTACCATTCTCAATAATCTATAAAACACCCACATAACAACGTCACGTTAGATCGATCGGTGGGGACGACGGTAGGGTCAATTTTCGTCGGAAGGTATCAAGATGATAAACAAGTTTCATTAGACTAAATTCTTGCTTATGCCACGGTGGGGTTCCAGGGAGGCTTCACCCTCTGGCAGTCACGGATATTTGGCGAATTATGGCAAATTTTTATTACTTACTTGATAGGCATCGAACTACTAGAATATGACTTCTTGTAGGCTGTTTTCTAATGTCGAAATCTGCTTCCAAAACCAAAACATTTTGAATAAAACAAGAAACAAAGAGTTTGCAATATAACCATCTAATTTACTTTCAAATCCTCTTTCTTCAAAGTGAAATTCCACGAATTGGAAATTTTGCACGGAATCTGTCAACCACGATGTCAAGGTCGAGGTTGCTTCCCCTATCGCGATGTATTCCAAGCATCATGAGCCCTTCCAAAGGAGCATTTGTCATAACAGAACGCAAAATATCTTTAAGTAGTCTCATTGAACTGTTATTATTATTATTATTATTATTATTATTATTATTGTTTGTTTGTTTATTTAATTTTTTCCACACACATCAAATCCGATACAAATAAGCATACAATATGGGTAAAATTACTTAAATAATACACACAT
>NW_022694541.1:0-789 GCF_011630105.1 Anneissia japonica | reverse complement strand
AGCAGTGGAAATCGATTGGTTTCCTAACCTCGGGGTCCGACTTTGCATTTCACCTTTGTCCTGAGTAAGGCACTACAGAAACTGGGGATAAGCTGCAAGCCCTATGACCCGGCCTATGGCTAGACAACGATTTATTTTACTTGAGTTTTCCCATTACAGTAACACTTTTCCGATCCTGCCTGTTCCTATTCGGATTTTGTTCCCCCTCTATTGTATTTTGTTTATGTTTATGTTCTGTGATTGAGCTTAAAATAAATAAATTAAAAAAAATAAAACAAGCAAGCAAACCTGGGTCAGTTACCACATGTTTTTAAGGTGGGATTGGTCCAACCAATTTTCGACCGCAATGGAATTATATAAGTCATGAAGATACCTGAAAATTGTTGTAAATCAAGTGCACAAATGACCCAGATTTTAAGAAATAGCGCTGTACATCTTATATTATACTTATGATACCAGTATTTCTACACACAAAAGGTCTTAATTTGCCACACGACTTAGTGCGCATGCCATTATTATTGTGAATGATGAACAAGCGTATAAAGATAAGGAATTTTTTTGGCAGATTCGCGTGGCTTTTGAGTATAGATACACATCTGTATATAAATACATCAAAGAAAATGCTTTTATGCTTTATTTTCTATGGTACACACATTCTTGGCCTATTACAGCTTAGTTAGATCTCTGTTATTGCCGAAAATCGCCGTGTTCAGTGCTGATTCTGTGTTCTGCATTCATTCCCATACTCTTTAGCAATCAAGTTCAACAGTGTTTTTTTTTTTCAGTCCA
>NW_022694540.1:0-1875 GCF_011630105.1 Anneissia japonica | reverse complement strand
GGCCTCTGTAAGTAAGAACTTAAAAATAGGCCAAGCCTCTACTAGTCTAGGCTAGGCCTACTACCCGACTCCAGGAGAGGCCTGAGCCATCCTACTGGAAAGTTAAAGTTCTGTTGTATTTGTATGGTATGCCATGTAGTCTAAGCTTAATTGTTTTTGCCATTGCAAACATTAGTCTTACTAGGGTCTATTCTAAATATTTTAGGCCCGTTTTATTAGGGAGGACTATTTAAATTTAGTCATGCCTAACTAGTCGACGCGAGTGACTCAGTTTCGTGGCTCCAAAAATATGAACAGGGTTAAAATTGTTTATTTCGGTCCGCCCATTTATCCAAATACGGAATATAAGATTACGTCATTCTTTTGGCATCCTGGTGCCTGATTTCAGTGTTTTACAAGTCGCTTATTCCGTCTCTAAATTAACTTTCTCGTTGGTGGCGCTGTCCAGAATGAAAAAAATAATAAAAAATAAGAGACTTGTGGCAAGTCTACGCCGCTTAATGCATTACGCAGAAAACATGCAAAATGGGAATGGTCAGAGGCTACAGACCAGGCATTTAATTATTTAAAGCAATCACTTATTGAAGTCCCATCTTAGCTTACCCCAATCTTAGTAAATCATTTACGGTACAGTGCGACGCATCCAATGTCGGCATTGGGGCCGTATTACTTCAGAAATCGGACGCAGATGGCGTAAACCCCCCTATAGCATACGCATCGCGCTCTCTAAGTGCAGCGGAACGCAATTACAGTACAACAGATAAAGAGTGTCTCGCAGTCATTTGGGCTGTGGAGAAGTGGAAGCACTATTTGGAGGGTAAACGATCCAACATAATTACTGACCATCAAGCCCTTTGTTGGTTACTTAACAAAGCTAAGTTACAAGGCAAATTTGCTCGTTGGATACTTAGATTACAACCCTATGCCCTAAACATCATGTATCGCCCTGGTTCGACTAATCAACTACCGGACTCACTTTCACGTATCCCCATTGCGTGCGCGGCGGGTCCTCTCTCACTCGATACCCACAAAGTTAATAGTGGGAACGATGATTTTTGTGCAGCTAGCCAATGTTCAAGGCCTATGTCGGACATATTGGATTGGGCCCAATGTGACGATTGTGATGCGTGGTTTCATATTGAATGCGCAAAAATAAGCAAACAGCTTGCGATGCAAATTGAACATTTCTCATGCCAGCAATGTAAACGCGAAAATTGGCAGCGCGTAAAAGATCAGGAGTTGAAGGCTTTGATTAATTCACCCCTTCATCCCCTTATGGATCAAACTGAACTTATTGAGGCACAAAATGGCGATGAGTCAATTCAATTATTGTTACAATCTGGTAATGAAACTTATACACTGGTATTTAAATGCCTTGGTAATGCACTATGTTAATGGGAAGTGGAAAGTTGTTGTTCCTAAATGTTTAATACAATATGTTTATCATTTTGCCATGACCAACCAATAGCGGGTCATATGGGTAGGAACAAAACCCTCAATCGTGTAAAAGACAATAGGTTGTGGTGAAAAAATATGAGTTCAGATGTACGCAACTATGTTCTGTCTTGTAAAATTTGCCAGGTATCAAAGCCCAATACGTGTAAGCCTCAAGGAAAGATGTTGTCTACGGCATCTGATGCCCCATGGGACTTTGTGGAGGTGCACTTAATGGGACCCTTACCCAAAAGTTATAGTGACAATGCCCATTTGCTTGTTGTAGTTGATAATTACAGTAAGTGGACGGAAGTGTTCACCTTTAAACGGGCAACAAGTAATGAAGTTGCTTCGGTTTTGGTACGTCAAATTTGTTGTAGATTTGGAGCTCCTAGGAAATTATTGTCCGATAATGGTAGCCAGTTTACAGGCAAAGATATG
>NW_022694539.1:0-3347 GCF_011630105.1 Anneissia japonica | reverse complement strand
GTATCATCTGCAAACATGGACAATTTATATTCAATATTATTTATTTTGATCCCTTTGTTTTTCTTACTACTTACGTAGCATAATGGCTAGTATATCGATACATAGTAAAAATAAGCAAGGAGAGAGAGGGTCTCCCTGTCTACATCCTTTTTTTTATTTCGAATTGTTTGGTTAGAAAACCATTAATAAAAACAAAAGAAGACACTTCATTATATAACGTTTTGACCCATCTAATAAATTGAGGTCCAAATCCAAAAAGCTCTAGACATTTAAAGACAAATTTAAATGAAATGGATTCGAAAGCTTTTTCGAAATCAACTAACAGAAGCAGACCAGGAATTTTATATTTTTTGTTTGGAGTAGAAGATCATAAATCAATCTAATATTTTCACCTATATCGCCCTGGAATGAAACCATTTTGATCATCAGCGATTAGGTCGGGGATGTGATGGCTGTTTTTATTCTACAAGCCAAACAAGCCGAAGCAATTTTATATGTAACATTTAGTAACGAAATGGGTCGCCAGTTTTGTAGGTATTGCCTTGGTTTTTCCCCCTTTGGGATCAGGGTAATAACACCTAATTTTTGTGTTATTGATAGTTTTTGGGTATCGAAAGCCATATTCAAAGATTTAATCAAAAAGGCAGATAGATCTGACCAAAAAAACTTGAAAAACTCAACGGTAAATCCATCACTACATGGGCTTTTGTCTCCTTTCATATTTTTTAGTGAATTTAAAATTTCATCGTACGACAATTTACCTTCCATCTCTTTGGCCTTTTTATTACATAGAGGAGGAATAAGACTAGAGTATTTCATCACATTTTCAGCCCAACATTCTTGTTCTGAATACAGATTTGTGTAAAACTTGTGAGTTAATTGTAAAATACGTGAATGGTCTTTAGTGGTTTCTCCATTGTCCAACTCTAATTGATTTATTGATTTCTGGGTAGCATTACTTTTCTCCAAATTTAAAAAATAAGGCGATGGCTTCTCTCCATGTTCAATCCAACGAGCTTTTGCTGTAATTCTACTTGCTTCAATTTTATTTTTTCTTAAGTCTTCCAGTTCTTTTTTGGCATTTTCATAAATATAAAAGTTCTCTTGGGTTACTAAATTTTGTTTGGATAGTTCCCGCTCTGTATCAATAATAAATTCTTCCAATTCCTTTTCTTTTTTTCGATTTTCTTTTTTCAAACGAGAGGAAAAAGGTATTGTGACGCCCCTGATGTCCAAGAGTAACATTTCAAAAAACATCTGATATCAATTATAGATTGGAAGTTCTCATTTTTTATCTTACTAAGCATTTCAAAATTATAGGGAAAAGCCATAAATTTTTCTTTGGTCTGCCTAATTGAATTTTTTACACATTTAACAGTCTGTATTTCTAAGTAATGAATTGTTGAATTTCCAGAATCCCTTGCCCTTTTTTGTTTCAGAAACGTTATAAGTGAATGATATCCAGCGTCAATTTCTGTATTTTCAGTAATAGATAGTAATTCCTCAGAAATTAAAAAACAAAATCGAGCCTTGCCTGTTTTACTTGATTTTTTTTTGTCTCCATGTAAATCTTTGGGTACCTGAATTAAGCACTCGCCATACATCCACAATATTTAATTTTTTCCTAAATTCAATAATTTTCTTTTTGGAATTTGGATGATTTAAACGCACATAATTTTGAGTATCCATATTTTGATCCAGAACTAAATTCCAGTCCCCACCGAGTATGTTTAGTGGATTATCAAATTTTGTAATTATATCGCTCAAGTACTTTACAAAATTAGGATTATCCTCATTTGGACCATATACATTAAGAATAGAAAACTGTTTCTCCTTAACAGTCAGACTTATGCCAATAATGTTACCTTTATCATCACTCTGAACTGCGTGGATTTTAGCATCCAGCTTTTTAGTTAATAAAATAGCCACTCCCCGAGATCGATTAGTACCACAACTAAAGAAACATTCTCCATTCCAATCAGATTTAAGCATATTTACAGTTTCTTTTGTGACATGTATGTCCTGAAGACAAAATATATCATTTCCTTTCGATTTCAAAAAATCAAAAACGCCTTTCCTTTTTTTACGATCCCCTATTCCTCTGCAGTTCATGGATGCAATTTTAAGATTACCTAAATTCATTTTTACACTTTAAACTTGGTATATTATACAATATTAAGCATAAAACAGAACAACCAGAAAAAAAAAAACATTCAAGACAAAAAAGAAACCAAAAACAAAATAAGCCAAAAAGCACATTGCCGTCGGGTTGATACAAGCGATTGTCACACTCGAGAACAACTCCCAGCGAAAAAAAATCAATGTAAATTGGATGACAGTCGCCCCCCCCCCCACAAGCTTCGATAAACCACACAATTCTACTATTCCAAAAGACTGAATATACAAGAGGGTATTAGACAAATACCATTGTTACGCATAAGCTTCTTTCAGTCTACAAACCAAAAACTAATTTTGACTTTCCTATTTTAAATAAATCATTTTAACCACGTTGTCATGGTCTTGTTCAACAAACGAGTGCTATTACTATTTTAACACAATCAATTAAAGAAATTTCTTTCTCACAAAATTTAAACAGTTATAAATAAAATACAAAGAGATATTAGACAAATACCACTGTTATGAAAGGCTTCTTGCAGTCTGCAAATCAGAGACCAAAATAAACTTTCATATTTTGGATAAATCATTTTAACAATGTTGTCATAATCTTGTTAAAAATAAATTGCGCGGTTTACCATTTCTGTCCCTCCATTTACCTGCAGCAAAACGAAGACCTCACTTATCCATTTCCTTTTTTCTATCATATCAATTCTTGTTAAATCATCGGATATGTGAAATGATTCACTTTTTAAAACTGCCCGTGCTCGTCTCATTATATCAAGCTTATGTTGAAAAGAACGCATCTTGACTATTACTTGTCTCGGCTTCCCATCCGTTCTGTGAGGGCCTACACGATGCGCCCGTTCAATCTGCGTGGTATCTGCCAAGTTAAATTTAGCTTTAAGCAACTCGCATACTATTTTATTAGTGTTTTCATCTCTATCATTTGGTATTGCTGGCAAACCAATTATCCTCAAGTTGTTTTTCCTAGAAAAATGCTCCAAATTATTTATATCACTGGCCTGTCTTGCCACTGTTTCCGTTAAGGCTTTGTTTTCTACCATTATCGCCTCAATTATTTTCTCAATATCGTCAGTTCTTTTTTCTTGTCAATTCGACCACTTTGGTATTCTATATCTGGCCTCTCCTAAATGCCTTTCAATTTGTTTCTGACCCTCTATTAGAGCCTTTACTAAATTACTATTGATCTGTTAAAGTCTTTCTAACAT
>NW_022694538.1:0-553 GCF_011630105.1 Anneissia japonica | reverse complement strand
AAGAGGGTGTACTTCAATTCAGCTGCACAGATGATTACACCGATTTATGCAAATGCTCATAAAACGAAGGAACAGAGTTACTAAGTGGCACTACAATGTCTAGGTAGTTTAGTACTAAATGCAGTAATAAGTGTAATGTGTATTGTCAAAAAAAAAATCATCTGTTCACAAGCAATACAGTACATGCTGTGTATTTCTTTGAATATATATTTATTCTATGGCATTTTTAGCGCAAACAACGTCCCGTCCACATTGGAAATGAACTATAAAACAATATCAATAAATATGTTGAATGTATAACTATTATAAGTACATCCTTCTGGGGATTACAGTGGATATCAGCGCATGCTGTACCACATGTTAACTGGGTGTGTGTTTCTTCACAATTACTCCGGATATCAGCGCATGCTGTACCGCATGTCATTAGGTATGCAGTGGTTTTCTTAGAGTAGGCATTATACTGGATATCAGCGCATGCTGTACCACAAGTAATATTACAAATAGATATTAATGTATATGATTTCTTTGCATTTTACTCAGGATATCAGCGTAT
>NW_022694537.1:0-950 GCF_011630105.1 Anneissia japonica | reverse complement strand
ACAACCTGCGTTCTGCCGGGCAACCCAAGATGTCTTGGCGCTCGTCGGCTAGCAAACGCATCCGCTTCACCTCTTGGTACGTGGAACCGGAAACGGTTAGAAGATCGTCAAAGAAAACGGAACCTGATTCGGTTGTATCGGCGCCACGCGGAATATCGGAGGACAACGAGGTCGTCGTCGCCGCCTCCGCAGCTTGCTGTCTCTTATACACATCTAGATGTGTATAAGAGACAGGAAAGAAACAGAGACGAAAAGTTAAAGTTTTTAACGATTTAATTGTTTCATCCGAAACCTGCACACCTTCTCGCCCATCATCCGCTGCAGCAGACTCGAACATTCTGTCAGACGGGATGTGCTCACCTCGAATACCCGAGGCAGCAGCCGATCTCCGGGAAGTGGTCTCAGCCGATGGAACCTAGGCAGTAGCACGACGGAGTTCTCGAAACGAACGCCGTACACGGTCCTCTTGAGCAGGTACAAAGTACTTTCGTCCGAGTTCGATAGCAAGAAATGCTTCTTCGATTCAGTCTGATCGGAATAGCAGAGCAGAAGCGTCATCAGGTCGCACACGAACTGCTTGACGTCATCCAGAAACGATTCGTCGATCGCAGCACCCTCGTCCGGTAACCTTTCGGAAGAGACGTGCACCAGAAACGATTCCCTCAGAGCTTGCATCAACTTGGTCTCCCTCTCCAACTTTCTCACGACGATGTCCCGTCCTCTCTTCACGAAGAACGCGCGGTTGTACTCACTTCGCTTCTCTCGGTTCGTGAGATTTCTCAACACCCTGTCAACCGCGTCCGCGAAACGTGCCATGGCGCCGTCCCTACTCCGCGTCCTGGAAGCGTCTCGTCTCTGTCCCACGAACAGCGGCAGGTCGCGTCTCACAACCTCCGGTTCGTAATCGTTCAGGTAGAACTCCTTGCCGGTAAACGAACATCTTCTGACGT
>NW_022694536.1:0-3307 GCF_011630105.1 Anneissia japonica | reverse complement strand
TAGTTAATGATGGTTTGTTTATTGCACTTTCAAATAAGCTGTGTTTATCTAGGTCTTTACTCAAAGACTCATTGACATTGCTATTTTTAATATCATCAATATCTAAGTTTTCAATATCATAATTACCGTTTGAAAAAATTGCTTTAATTTGTTTTAACCAAGTCTATTTAATACCTTTTTTCCAGCATTTAAAATGGCTTCCAGTGCTTTACGTGACAACCGATCAATTTCAAGGTTTACAAGTCTTTTTACAAACTCTATACGCTGGCAGTTTTGCATAGCCTTAAGAGTTTGCTATCCTAATTCCTCATATAAAACCTCTTTGCTTGTGTATCTTGGCGCCCTAAGTATAAATCTGGCCATATTTATTTGTAAACGTTCTAAATGTTCAATATCATTTTTACCTCCAGACGAAGTTGAACAAGAATATTCTCTTCATCCAATTGCCAGAGTCTTTTATCATTCACTCTCTTCCCCACAATTAATACATGCGATTTTTATGATTAAACCTTAATCTATATTTATTACTAAAATCATTTGCAATGTCTAACATGCTCTGCAACTCATTGGCAATCGTTTGCTAATAGTACAACATCATCGACAAAAAATAGAGAGCCCATTTGCGTTTCATTAATGCAGATTCCACGATTCCACTCATTAATGTATTTTGAAAAGAGTATTGGTGACAAAACACGTCCTTGCTTTACACCTTCTGTAACTTCGAAATAGTCAGTTTCAATTGACTTAAATTTAACTTTACTTTCAACCTTTTCGTATAGATTATTTAAAATTGACCATACCTTCCCTCTTATGCCAACATTCCAGGCTGTTATTAACAACTTATCACGCCACACGGTATCAAAAGCTTTACGAAAATCTAAAAATGCCATATAAGTATCTTTACCTTCAGCTAGTCTAATAGATGCAATGATTTAAAAGTAAACACATGATCTTCACATCGTCTCGTTTTTGGAAAACCTCCCTGGACTTCTGTAAGCAAATCATTTTCTTTAATATATTCAGAAATACAATTTGAAAGCAAATTATTAAAAACTTTACTAACACATGAACTTAAAGTTATTCCCCCATAGTTATTTAGATCTGATTTGCTACCCTTCTTAAATATAGGAACCACTATACCTTTATTCCGTTCATCAGGAATAAGCTCCAAAGACATTAAACGATTTAGTAGCATTTTGTAGTATTTCATTTGTAATTCTATCTACACCAGGTGATTTGTTGTTTTTACATTGACCAAGCACTGATTTTACGTCATCCAGAGTGAAATTAATAGTATAAATGTATTTGTCATTTTCTGTGTCGTTTTAATTGCACTTTAATTTAATGTCGTTTAGCAACTCTTTCATTCGTGTATATTCACTATCACTTACATCTGAGTTAACATTTTCTTTTCCTAATGACTCCCAATAATGTTTTACAGTTTCTTAAATAATATTGTCACAAGAGGGCGGAATTTTACTCTATTATATTACTGTTGTCCTGAAAACACAGACGCTGTGTTGACAGGAAATGATATTGTTAACAGTGTGACCACTGCTTGGGTATTTACCCAAGATCTTGGGTATTTTGACTTGATCTTGGGTTCTTGGGTATTCCGTTCAAATACTTGGGTATTTTATTTTTACTAAGAAAATTAAATATTTTTGTCATAGAGGAAGAATTAAGAAGTAACAAAGTATATGTCAGTCCATTCAGGTAAGCAAAACTCAACGAAGTGCACATAACATTGTTAATTGCTATAAACATGGGTTCAGAATTGTTTATTTATGATTTTCGTTGCCATTGATCTTACCTAAATGCATTACATAATAAAACTTGATCACTGATCTACTGATAACACTGGCAGACTGAGGACGTATTTTTCTATCTGTATTCCGTATTACCTCATGAATATTAATTTTAATAATTAACACAAACAATTACAATATAAAATGTCTTATAAATTGAACTAAAAGGGAAACTATACATGCGAAAAACACGGGTTTTTTCAAATTTTTATTCATTTTGAGGAAGCTTGGGTAATTTTGGGCAATTTTTGCTGAATCTTTGGGTAATTTCGACCCACTCATTGGGTATATCAAACATTGTGAGTGGTCACGCTGATTGTGAAACTTAGAAGTGTACTGATCTCTGTGTAAGGGGGGTTTAGGATTTATGGGTAACGTGGATAATTTGTATGACATTAATTGTTAATTTGCGTATGAACGTATGATACGGATTGCCGGGAAATCTGAAATTCAGATCCGTGAAGAGACTCAATGAGAGTGGGTCTTGAGTGCGATAGCATAGGGAAAATATAACCTTTTGAGCGTTAGCTCCAGTTTTCAGAAATAGTGGATATTAAATTGGCGATAGCCCTATGAACAGCGATAGCTGGAAATTAGACGGTATATACGGTAGTGGGCTAAAGAAGCCGAGTGTATGTATTTTTGAGGAGCCAGTGACTGTAAGTTGGAAATACAGAATTCTCAAAGTGATAGGCTTATCGTGTGCTAATTTGTTGCATTATATATTTTGCTTAGTATATCGATTTATAGTTTGGGTAATTTTATTATTGATTATCATATTATAAATTGTATTGGAATATGGGTAACTGATGGTTAATCCTTGATATAACGTTGTATTGCTCGCTCAGATATTAGATTTTAGTGTTAGCTGATAATTAATTATGGTCGGTATTATTTTTATTATTATTATTATTATTATTATTAATTAATTAATTAAACTGTTAACGCATAAACTGCAAACGTCATATGCTGTGATTGATGTGTATTTCATGTCTCCTCTGGTAATTTTTATTTTAATTTTGGAAACTGAATGAAAATACTATCTGTCTGATTGGAGACGGACACTGTACTTCGGTGGCTTTATACAAGCAACGGACCTGGCACAAAATCTCGAAACGAGGTGCACAAGCGCGATTTGAGACATTGGGGCAACCGCAAGTACTATATATATTTCGTTGAAACATTGAATTTTGAAAAGCGATGAACATTGGGGACATTGGGTAATAGGGGTTGGTTGCACTTTGGAGGTGTCGTTCTCACCAATTGAGTGGTAGATAAGGTATTTTTTTAGGGTGGGGGACTGTTATTTGTGTGGTTTGCGGGGGGTTGGTTGATCTCAGTTAATGAGCTTTATGTGGGATAGTCTTGACGTTTGGGGTTAACCTATGATTTGCTGATTTAGGGTCGAGTTTATAGTTAAACACTGGGTCGTGTTGATGTATGTTGTTCGGGGGGTTGGTCCTGATTCATAATAAATTGTTTTGCATTAATACGTACGT
>NW_022694535.1:0-864 GCF_011630105.1 Anneissia japonica | reverse complement strand
TCATTAATGCAACAGATCTTATGTAAATAGATTCATTCTTGACAATTTATGTGACAACTGTGCTCGGTTTTTTTGACAATCTCATCACTCATGAAAGGAAATTTTGTCAGCACAGGCCTAGAGCTTTTGTATATCTGGACCAGTCAATTGTGTGTAACCTTCCAGACCTAGTCTGTAATTGAAATTGTTGCTATTGATGCGGATAGGCCAGCAAAGTTGATTTCAAGAACATTTTGTCGTTAAGTACAGTACAATGTTTTTTGTATCTTCCCCACTCTCGTCTCATATTTTAAAATTTTAAGCTAATACAGTACATATTTTAAAATTTTAAGCTAATACAGTATGAATTAGAATTTTGTGTACAGTAAATAAATGTAACTTGTTCTTCCCTATTCTTTACATTGGTATAAACTATAGTAACTATAAATCCATATATATAATATTTTGATAATAAATAGAGTGTGTAAAATACAGTGATATATATTGTAATAACTGACTGCTTTAATCTGTGTACAGTAAAACAATTTTATATTAACTGTGAGAAAATACACTTGTAATAAATTATTTGCAATGTACAAGGATGATAAAGTGTTTCAAAATATTTTATTTAATAACACCAGTAGTCTTGAATTTACTGTATGTACAACAATAATTAAGTGAAGCACCAAAAATATGGATGTTGAATATCATCATGAAAGAAGAAATCTTGGCTATGGTAAATAATACAAGACAATCAGACATGATAAATAGAGCAGTGCAGTTAAACTTGCCTAAGACGACTAATAACATACTCTAAGAGTTTCTAAGTCGATCTAATTTTACATGCCGAATTGTTGTGTTTTCCATTACCGTAAGTGCAAGTCA
>NW_022694534.1:0-651 GCF_011630105.1 Anneissia japonica | reverse complement strand
CAGTGACTTATAAGTCAGTAAAAGGATTTTATATTGAATTCTGGCATCAATTTGTAACCAATGAAATTCACGTAAAATGGGGGTTATATGAGTGCGTCTGTTAGTAAATGTTAGTATATATATATATATATATATACGAGTTTTCAAAAACTACTGTGATTTATGATGGCCATTATTTATTAATTCATATTTATCATTTAATTCAAAAAGTTAATACTGATGATTTTTGTTTTTTGTTTGGTTAGTTTCTGATGAGTGCCTGGTTTTCCCCGAAATCTGCGGGAATGGCATATGCCACGATTCTCCAACGCATTATGAATGCTTATGTCCGCCACAGCACGAGTTTGATGCAACTTTGCCGGGTTGTGTACGTAAGTAGTATACATCAAAATTCATCAGTTTTTGTATTTCCGATAATTTGCTAGAAATGAATATTTCAGAAATGTTTAATTTAATGTCTCCCACACTCATATTTTATAATAGACATTTTTATTCAAGTTATCAAAGTATATGTATATAACTATTTTGATATTGTATTCTTATGTTATTTCCCTTTTTTCGAACTTGTTCAAAAACAATCATTTTAATTTTTTTTTATTACTACAGTATTATGGTTATCTAAAAAGTCTGTTGTAAATGTTTTACTGTGTT
>NW_022694533.1:0-11169 GCF_011630105.1 Anneissia japonica | reverse complement strand
CTCTCTTTTAGAGGGCAAATACATTATTGTATTATTTAGACACCCTTTTAGTGTCATGGCATCGAATGCCGTGAACGGATCATGGTGGTGGGTTCTGCTTTCATTTTCTCCTGTCGTTTGCGATCTCGCCTAGTTGTTTTCCATCTCTAACTCCCAAACTCTTCATCATCCAATCTAACATCTTTAATTTTTTTTTCTTCCTCTTGCTCTTTTCCCTGTCATCTCAGCCTCAATTAAGACTTTAGGACGTGTAAAACCATTCAAATATTCAATATAAATTTATAGCAAAACTAATGGTTATCTTTAATACTGTATATCATTCATATAATATGAGAAAAAAAATGCATTAAACATACACAAAAAATTACATTCGGGAGATTCCATCTATAGTTTTTAGGATAAGTTCACTAAATATATATTTCTGTGACCTTGATCTTGTCCTGTGACATTTTTCTTCCTAAATCTCTTTAGATTATACAATTGCACTATATATTATGAAGATTCATTCCTTAGTTTTTGCATAATCTTGCTAAAAGACAGACAGCGGTGAATATATAACCTCTTTGGCAGACGTAATAATGATAATAAAAACAAAAACAATTGCAACATGAATATCACCTATGATATACTATTGCTATAATTAAATTAGTCTGTCCCTGAGGTATAAATAGTAAATTTTATATAATGACTTTTAAAACTCTCGAACTTTCATTATTTAACTTGCTAATATCTGTTTTGTTATTGTCAGGTTGATTTGTCTTGTAATTTTCATGTAATTTCATCATTTTTACCTTTTTAACACAGCTGCAAAGGAAACACAAATTCTACCTGTCCTGAAATGAACAATAAAGTGTTTTTTGAAAAATATTAATTAAAAGTATTAATTATATAATAATAAAAGATCATATTGAAATAGTAAATATACTCATCAAATAATTGAAATTCCTACTGTTTCTGGTTGAATTTTAAAAATAATGAATTCAGCATTTAAAAGTATTAAATAAGTTACCTTACGGCCTACGATAAATTTAGCTTACAATCTAGAAAAAGCTGTTAAAACTGCTCCAGCAATTGTGACCACAAATGTCAATGTTAAAATTATATAATTTCTAATTCCTCTGATCTCATGGAAGTAGAACACGCCCCACAGTGAAGCAATTAGAGCTGGACCCTGTAAATATAAATACATAATTATTAGACGAATTAAGATTAATAGGTAAAGCAAGATTTTTTTTATATACTTTGTTTCGCAAAACCCGTCGTCTGCCAATATTGGTGATTTCAAAACAAAATAAAATATTATTTTTGGCGAACTAACGCACCTGCCGCCATAAAAAATTGAAATTTCAGAAAAAAAGTTTTTCTTTATTTTTATTATGCTTGCTGCTGCGTGAAATCTCCAAATATATGGAATGTATATTTCATCCAAATTATATAAATTTAAAGCATTTACCATCCCATTACACTGTTTACATTCAATAATAGAATTTTATTTTTATTTTCTCCTCTATCTGAATGTTTTTGGCATTTTATTTTTATTTTGTTTCCACCCTTTGACAATATTTAAAAAACTAAGTTCGCAAAACAAGGGATAGAAAAGTCTTGCTTATAAAGCCAAATAAGAAAAAGTAGTGGTTGTGGGTAAGGTAATTCTAATGTGCTGTCGTAGAGTTGTCATTTCTTGGGTATAAAACCACTTACTTAAAGGAGTAGGTTTATATTCTTACAGGGGCCTCGCCAGCTATACTTAAGCGTGGCTTGGACGAACAAACGAAAAATAACCGCCACGCTTAGGTAAAATAAGCAGAGATTGCACCACGCTAAAAAAAACTATGTACCAAGTCATAGCCGTTGGAAGCAATTTGCAAGCGGTCCGGCCATTATAGTGAGAGCGGGGGTTGGGAGTTAGGGTGGCACTTAGCAAATCTGGTAGCAACTGAAGAGTGGAGACCTACTACACCTATCCACAGACACAAGATTTTAAAGTTAGTGAGGTCTGAGAGCATCCACTTCAGCCCCACCTTTGTTGGTGAACATCTTTTTTGGCACCTCTGATTGCCCGTAAATAGCAGCTGGCAATCTAGAGCCGCTATACCTCTCCCTCAAGGGGGCAGCCAAATATAAATTTAGCACGGAAATAGAGTCTATGTTGAAAATATGCACATCTGGATGCCCAGAAATAGCAGCTGGCAATCCTGTAGATAATGATACACGACACGAGATTTTGCCTACGCCACATTTCGCCGAATGCCAGTCTTCCGACAGCACGATTCGCCGACATTTTTTGTGAACATGTTAATGGATGGATGTGTCACAAGTGCCATGGCATATTTAGATTTATTTTTCGGTTACGTGTCCAAAACCTTTCTCGTACCGAATATTGTGCACAGCTTACGGATATCAAATGTTAAATTATGTTTTGAGCATTGAATTTGAAACTTCCATACTGTGATAGCGCTAAAATTTCATGAAAAGAAGAATTAGTAGGCCACTGTTTAAATCGTGAAAGAAAGAATCATTCTATTCTGGTAACGTATTACTATTCTTTATAATAATGGAAGGGCTGTAATAATCTGGGGCGGATGCAGGGGCTTCTTTTCAAAATGAATGCTGTAAATTTTGTGAATTCATACTATGAAACAATAAATAAGGTCAATGTAACATCAATCTGTATCATCGACAATTCCCTTTTTATCATCGACGATTCACTTTTTTTCATTTTCGATAAATCACTTTTTATAATCGCCGAGTCATTTTTTTCATTGACAGTTCACTTTTCATAATCGACGATTCAATTCTATCATCGACGATCATTGTTGCTTGAACGGCGTAACAGTATAGATAAACGGTAAATGTATTAGTTACCAACTACTACTACTACTACTTCTACTACTACTATTATTATTATGATATTTTTATTGTTAATATTATTATTAGGCCTATTATTATTTTTTCAATGATCATTATACTATCATCTTTAGTAACACAACTATGAAAAATTTAATTCTGTCAAAGCATTATTAACTGTATTCTCATTCATTGTTATCTCTACAGCAAAACTATTGCTTTCTCCGTCAGAATGTCAGACGTCAATAACGAATCATATAAAAACGTTACGATAGAAGATAATGACTACTATATTGAATATTGGGCTGATAACATAGAACCATTATTGTATACGGATTTGGACAAAGTTATCATCCCCATCATTATGCCGATCGTAGTCACCATCGGTATCATTGGTAACGTATTGACAATTTTCGTGATAGCAAGAAAAAAGTGCATGCACACACCTGTTAACATGTACTTTGCAAATTTAGCAATAGCTGATACGTTGTTCCTAATAACTGCATCTGGTTGGATATGGAACTCTTATATTAAAAGTCCGGTAATTGAATCGTATGACATTGGTGAAACGCCGAAATGGGTTTGTCCACTATGTTTCTTCCTCGAGGAAACAGGAATAAATGTGGCAATCTTAACAATATGTTGGCTGTCCGTTGAACGTTACATGGCAATCAGCATACCTTTGAAGTTCAAACAAAGTGGATTTGGGATTTGTTCCAGGTCTATAAAGATCTGTGCCATCATCTGGTTTTTATGTTTGTCTTGGAATGTGTATTATCTGGTCGAGGTCCATACAGTTATCCGCGAAAGTTGGCCTCTCATTGCTGTCGATACTTTGCCAAATTCTTTTACATACCCTGTGGCGTTAGATGGTACGAATTCTATAATATTCTTTGGTATGTAAAACGAGCACTCACTGTGTTGATGATTGGGATCATTGTAGCTCTTTACACGGCGATGCTGATGTCTTTGCGGAAGTCGCGAGGTATAGCAACCAGTTTGACCGGAAGAGAACCAACATCGCAATCAGAATTGAAAGTTTTTTTGACAGTATTTGTAACTGTTACGGTTTATGTTGCTTGCGTCCTACCATTTTACATATATGAGGTATTATTAATAAATTATATTATTGCACCAAACTTTTCAAAATTTAATATTATCCGTCTGATTTTTTATATAAATTCATCGGTAAATCCTGTGATATATAATGCAATGAATTATAATTTCAGACGAGCATTTTGTGACGTATACTGTAGCAGATGTAACAGGAAAAAGAACACAGATACCAATGTACAAATTTAGAAACTTCAAACCGAAAAAGGATTATCAAAGAATCTAATAGGTCTATTTACTAATTCCGTCATGGAAATTTTCTTTTATCTCTTTATCTAACTTTAGGGTGAATTAATCCACCAGATTTACTGAGTGTAATAGCATCATGGACTGGATGAGTAACATCAGACATTAATAATGACAAATTAAACAATTACGTAGCGAAAAACACAATTGGAAGATAAAGTTAAGAAAAACACAGCACTTGTGTAAAGTGAGAAGTCATTTAAATAGAATACACGTCATTTTTTATGGCAAAGCCCTGTGATGAATACATCTGTCGAGTCAAATCCAAATGTAATTTTATAGGTCTATAAGTCCCTATGGATAATTTTAGTCAGTTTACACCTTTATCTATATGCTGTAGTGGTATTATCCTAATACACGATTTTATAAAGAGCTTTTTATTAGTAAAGCAATATAATATTATCTAATGAATATTCACAGAATTATACAAAATGTTAGTATTGATTATAAACACATCATATAAAGCGAAATGCATAATATAAAGTATATATTGTTTAATTTAATACCTCCTTGGTTTCATGAATCAATGAGTTTACAATCCGTGAACGTACTGTCAGCATTTGAGAAAGAGCAGATTGAATGAAAAAATATATTGAAAACATAGGTGATGGATGTTATTTTGTTGGGAAATACCACATTACGAAATCACTGGGTGATCAGCTTTAGAACCAACCAATTAGAAATAATTGTATTATAACTGTGGAGGGGCTATTCACCTGTACAATTAACAGGGTTTCCCTAATTAAGTTAGAATGTGTGCACCTTTCTCGGCAGTCAGCTATACTGTCTTCAAATGTGTCTGAGTTTTACTAAAGATTGGTGTGTGAGCACTTTTATTTGATTTGATTTGAGTTGGCTTTAAATCACTTGGGTTTTCCGTAATTTTCGAGACAACGCCTTCGCTAGCTCGAGTATATAGAACAGATGATCTACTAGTATCATCATCTGTTGATATTAATCAAGAAGAAGCGATACTTCTTCACAGCCTTAATCACCATAAACTATTTGTGTAGGACATGCGGTTATCCATGCCCCTGATCTGAATGCTTGGCTCTTACGTGTGTACATTCTCTAGTCTTATAGTGATCCTTAGATTTGTCGTAAATTGTCTTTAATTAATACACTGTATCTGTGGAATAATCGGGAAAATCTCCGAAGTGGATATTTAGCCGGTAGAACTCTTGTATTTTGTAAAACACGGTATTTTCTTGATTAGTGCTACCACTAAATACAGGCTAAAACAATAATTAATAGAAATATTAAATGCTCATTTGAAAAATCCATTTTAAAGAGACAGATGAAATTAATGTGATTCTCTTTATTAATTTTTTATTTATTTTGTTTTATTTTGATTCTCTATAATTCCTAGACAATTACAGAGGGGTGTATGAAGGATTTTTTTTGGGTGGGTCGTGATCATAATTTTTGGACCTTTCAGAGGGAGACAGGAAAATCAAATCGATTGAAAGCGCCACCAGCTTGAAGCGGATGGTAGGCTCAGTTTCAAAATTGCTGGAATTGAAATAGATTATGTCACGCAATGGCAAGGTCTTTGAACTCATTGCTGGTACCGGTACCTCGCCAATGCTTTTTCATTTATTTCATTGTGAAAAGGCACTAGCAAAATATGTCTTTGAAAAAAATGTGAACCTTTGAAATTTTGGGGGGATCGTACGACCCTCCCGATCCCCCCCCCCCAACTTGCATACACCCATGAATTATAGGATTTAGACTTACAGTCACTTTAATAACTCAATTTTATTATTAAAATATACACACAATTTGAACAGCAGTTGAAGAGAAATATGAACTGCTATTGCTATCGACAACACCACCATTTAATAACCTACTGAAATTTTAATTTTAATAGTTCAGATCCACTGGCAAATGTTTATTTTTTAAATTACTAAAAACCCCAGAGACATGGACAGGTAATTTCTGCTAGAGTCAAAAAGGTAGGCAAGTTCATAATATATCAACATAGCGAAATATAAAAAAGTACAAAACAATAAATATATAAGCCCTATTTGTATACAAGTTTTCATCACAATTAATTCAAGGTTAAGTTTAGAATGAATTGGAATGTATTATTAACAAAATAAAACTATAGTGATCGTCACTACCAATGCTATCACTACAAGCGTGACAAGGCTGTCAGCCTGCAACGTTGATGAAACAGTGAATCGTCTATGATGAACATGTGAACGTCGATGATGAACAAGTGAACCGACGATGAATCGCTGATTCTCAAAGATGCACAAGTTTTTACAGGGTTGCCTTATATGGGTCTAGTTTATGTGCTGTGCATAATTTTGACTAATTCAAAAATCCTCACTCATGTGAATATCTATTTGCATATGTTACGATACTGGCTCAAAATGATCGAATAGAAAGAAATCAAGACTTTTGTGATAATAGGTAGTTTTCACCGCCTTTTAACTTTCACCTTAACGTTAGTACCCAACATGCAACGCGATAGTTCCGACCCTTTTGTAAACAAATCGAAATAGGCAAATGCGCAAACACGTAACTAACGTACGTCGAGCACGTACAATACTAAAATTAACGTACTCCGCAACGCAAGATAAATAAATTATGACGTCATCCGTTAACGTTACGGTTAACGTCCTGTGGCGAAAACCAGCTATTTACAAGTAATACATTTATTTACAACGAAACCTTAATGAACGAAATACATGAAACAAATCTAGTAATTGGTGGTGGTCAGAGCTAAAGCGACAACTTCAGTACGTTACATACAGATATATATGCATCTCAAAATGGAAAGGAAAACTGAAGTCAGACAATTTTAGAAATCCAGTCCATGAATATATTGAGTTGTCTTCACTGTAAATCCAAAATTACAACTAAAACTACTTGGGTAAAAACTCCTAGAAAAAGGGTGTTAACTTTGCATATTCGGGGTCCTGTCGAATCAGGACCAAATAGCAACAGGTTAATTAAACAATCAGCCAATCATGAGCTAGAATAAAGTGCCACATACAGCAGACACATAATTAAGTCATATAATTGCTTGGACCAAATGAAAGTATTATTCACATGAATAGAAATCACATTCAAAATTCCATAGATTCACAAATATTCCAACTAAGAGATAAATGAAATCACAGTAGAACCCCTATTAAGGGGCCACCTTCGAGAACAAATAAAGTACTGTTTCCTTAATAAGAATGTCCCCTAATTTGGGTACCCTTATTAAAGGTGTGGGGGACATTAACCAAAAATGTGAAACTGACCCCCTTCTTACCATGTAGTCATACAATGAGGACATATTCTTTGATTCCAGTTGATCTATAAATTAAACTAAATCATAAAAAGAATTTGCAAGTTAAGGAAATACAATATTATTATTATTATTATTATTATTATTATTATTATTATTATTATTATTATTATTATTATTATCATCATCATCATTTCATCATTATTTCATATTTTTTCTGGGCATCCAGATAAACAATGTTTATGCGGTATGACCTCTCAACCAACCCCAGTAAAACCACCCACATTCAACAACATTGTGCTCCTCCATATAGCCCTTGAATGTTAGTGCTATATATTAGGTATGTTTTTTTTTTACCTGTTAGATCAATACATAGAGGTACTTTTATGGTCTAACTGACATAAATTTATTGACTAAAATTAGAGTATAATCGCTATAAGTTCTACCAGAAGGGAACACAGAATTTAATTAAAACATTTTAACAATTCAAGTGATAGTACAACTCATCTACAGCGTGATAAATAATTTATTATGCTGCAGGCTGAATTTGGTAAATAAGGACAGTATAATTAAAATTGTACAAGTGGTATATTTCTTGAAACTTTATATTATTTGTGTAGGGCTACTGTATTTTCAAAGATAATGTGTCGCCTATGGTATCCTGTGTATTCATAGAACATGTTTTATTTAGTTGCATATTGTTTATATTTCACAATACCGTGCACGTCGTGTAAATATAATTACAAATAGTCTTCTCACATTACATTCGTGTTTCTTGTACTTAATTAATTTACTATACCTTGCACGTTGTGTAAATATAATTACAGTATAGTCATTGTTATCATCAACGATTCACTTGCTTCATCATCGGCAATTCACTTGTTTAAGTTCATCATCGACGATTCATTTGTCTCATCATTGACGATTCATTTATTTCATCATCGACGATTCACTTGTTTTATCATCGACGATTCACTTGTTTCATCAACACGATTCACTTCGTTCATCATCGACGTTTTACTTGTTTCATCATCGACGATTCACTTATTTCATCATCAACGATTCACTTTTGTAATCATCGACGATTCAGTTTTTATCATCGACGATTTACTTTTTTCATTATCGACGATTAACTTTTTTCATCATCTACGGTTCACATTTCATCATCGACGATTTAAATTTTTTCATCAACATCGGTCACTGATTATCATCGAATTGTTGCTTGAACGGCCTTTAATAATCACAGCAGGGTCAGTACGTAAATGGTAAATGTATTAGTTACATTAGTCACTAAATACTTTGGTAAAACAATGAGTACTATATCAGGGCCGTTGGAACCTAATCGGCCGCACCGGCTTTGGCCGAACCACTTTTTTATTACAGGTCCTCCCTCCATACCACCAATTAAAAATCCCTTTTGGAACCAGGGTTTTAGTAGTTTTTAGCAGCTTTGGTCTCTAGTTTGAAGAAAAGATAATTGTCCTAGTAAAATGTAAGATTGTTAGAATGGATGTAATGCCTACAGTGACTGTATGCTGTTATTATTATTAATCATGCTTAAACTATTTCTCGGTAGTCAAGTCACACATCAAGTTCTGTGTCCCTACCTAACCATTACAATATTACTAACAGCGCAGACCATTCAATACATAGCACTGATACACAAAACATCATCTTAAGTATATCTATCATTATCATCATCATCATCATCATCATATTTTTAAAATGCATTAAAATCGCTATAGGGTCTATATTTTATATATCAGAAATAATGTATTTATTGAATGAAGGAAACCTTTTTTTAGTTTGGTCTGCCAAAACCATGATATTATACATTACGGTTGAATTTTTCTTCCAAGTGTTTTAGGATGAATTACTGCAGCGACACACGAAACTTGCGCTCCATTTAATGAGAAAAATACAATTTCAGTGTCCTACTAAAACTATTGGCATTCAATACGGAGCACGTTGTACACAGAACATCGGCTATTGATGTAGTCTCTTATACACATCTAGATGTGTATAAGAGACAGATATATGTGTGTGTGTGTGTGTGTGTGTGTGTTTTAATCCGCCATGAGCTTGTTTTGTATTGTACATTTAAACTTTATTGACAATCCTTAATTTTAATATCTAAGATGGATTTTGAAAATGTTTAGAGGTATAATATAATAAAACCAAATAACTACTATAAAATTTTGGCAAAGGTATAATGGCCAAGCCGGCGTTGATTAGGCATATTCCAATAAAAATTTAAACCCTTAAATTAAAAGTGAAAACTTTATTTTTTTAAAAATTATGTATATATGTGCTATTTCCCGGCTGAGAAGCCATTTTTTTCAACCATGGTGAAAAAAAATGTGTTACACCCCACCATCCACCGACGGCTATGACTATATTTATAATTTGAAGCTATTGTCTTCTCTCATTTGGAAGGTTATTGATAAAAAAGAGTACAGAGAGCTCTATTTGTTGTAGCAAAAACGGACAAAGTAGGCAGGAGGTATTTTATGGTACCGTACTACTACTAATACTACCACCACCACCACCACCACTACCACCACCACAACAAAATACTACTGCTGTTGCTGCTGTTGCTGCTGCTGTTGTTGTTGTTGTTGTTGTTGTTGTTGTTATTATTATTATTACTATTATTATCATCATCATTATTATCATTATTATTATTATTATTATTATTATTATTATTATTATTATTATTATTATTATTATTATTATTATTATTATTATTATTATTATTGTTGTTATTGTTATCTCCACACCAAAACTACTGCTACTACTGCTTTCTCCGTCAGAACGTCAGGCGTCAATAACGGATATACTAGTGTGTTCTCATTCATCGTACGTGTTATATTTACAGAAACAATACACTGCTTTCTCCGTCAGAATGTCAGGCGTCAAAAACGGATCATATAAAAACCTTACGATAGAAGATAATGCAATAAGCTACAATGAATTTTGGGCAGATTATATAGAATCGTTATTGTATACCGATTTGGACAAAGTTATAATCTCCATCATTTTGCCGATCGTGGTTACCATCGGTATAATTGGTAACCTATTGACAATTATCGTGATAGCAAGAAAAAAGTGCATGCACACACCTGTTAACGTGTACTTTGCAAATTTAGCAATAGCTGATACGTTGTTCCTAATAACGGCACCTGAATTGATATGGAACTCTTATATTAAAAGTCCAGTAAATGATTGGTATGATATTGGTGAAGCGCCGAAATGGGTTTGTCCGCTAACTTGGTTTCTCTTAAGTACAGGACAAATTGTGGCACTCTTAACAATATTTTGGTTGTCCGTTGAACGTTACATGGCAGTCTGCAGACCTTTGAAGTTCAAACAAAGTGGATTTGGGATTTGTTCCAGGTCTATAAAGATCTGTGGCATCATCTGGTTTTTATGTTTGTCTTGGAATGTGTATTTTCTGATCGTGTTTCGTATACGCAACCCCAAACTTAGTTTGCCTCTCATTGCTGTCGATACATTGCTGAATAATTTTACACATTGTGGCACTTCTATGGAGTCAGAAATCGACTGGCTTTCAATTCGTTTTTACGTACATTTAGTTCTCACTGTGTTGATAATTGTGATCATTCTAGCTCTTTATTCAGCGATGCTGATGGCTCTGCGGAAGTCGCGAAGTGTAGCAACTAGTTCGGCCGGAAGAGAACCAACATCGAGATCAGAAT
>NW_022694532.1:0-963 GCF_011630105.1 Anneissia japonica | reverse complement strand
TATAAATAAATATTTAACCAAAAAAAAAAATGGAATAAGCATAGGAAGAAAGAATAACAGGAAAGAAATTTGGAGCGGCTGAAATATTTGCTGAAAATAAACAATAATAATCATTCTGTCATTATTGCATCACATTTTTATGAAAACTTATTGGCACTAATCATCAGAGGTCAAGATGCCGGCAGCCTACATGTATTTAACAACATCATATTTAGTAATCACAATTTTAATACCTAGGCCTACCTTCTTTCTGCCACAAATGTCCCCCTCCCACCCCCACTGGTGCCACCACTGCCAGGTAAGTATCTCACTCATATACTACCAACATCACAATTGATTTTATGTGTTTTTACAGCTCAATAAAGATGTACTGACGTATGCTCCTGGTCATAGAGTTGACTTCAATTCTCCCGATCTTGTGGAACTTATGGGTGTCCTCAACACGCCGTTTAATTTTACCATTAACGGAGATAGTGTGTGGTTTGACTTTATCACTGACAGGAACATCCCACGTCCTGGTTTCAATATCTCTTTTACTGAAGGTATAACAGGGAGTATAACATCTATAATGAACAATAATTATTAATTAGTTTTATAAGATATAATATTAGTAATTAATGAATGCATTAATATAAAACACATAGTTTTATTTGTGTATTGCATATTATTATTATTATTATTATTATTATTATTATTATTATTACTACTACTATTTTGATGATGATGTTACTAAAATCTATCTTATTTTAAGGGGAACTTAGACAATTGAGAAATTAGAGAAACTAAAACGACGATAAGGGGAAAATTATGGGGTGCCATACGCAGCAAAAGTAAATGTTAAAATCAAAATGTAATTACAAAATTCAATGTCTAATTTATTAAAACTTAGGCGTAAATCTCTCAAAATGTAGATCTAGTTTTTCAAAATGAAGTTCTGATTTTTCAAAACGTAGTTCAAATTTT
>NW_022694531.1:0-589 GCF_011630105.1 Anneissia japonica | reverse complement strand
AGAGTAGCCTCAGAAAATTGTGAGTAACCATGTCGTGCGCGAGAATAAATAAAGATAGGCAGACCAGGGAGATGTAAAAAATAATAATAATAAATAATATTTGTTTACATCTCCCTGGGCAGACTACCTACCTACCTGTAGGTCTAGATTTGATTTTATATTTAGGCCAGAATGTAACGCCGACTTAAAGTGCCTCTGCCACCTATTCTGACAATTTTTATAAACTACGGCATGTTTATATTTATAAATATATTATAAACACAAGTGTTGGTCATATATTACGAATAAAATTGATTTTGTACGAAAAAAATGAGTTTAAAGTGTCATTTTTGAAAGACCTTAGAAACAAAGAGGTCACTCAATGACATCATTGGTGACCGACTTTACCAAAATTCATCCAAGCGCGAAATAAAAACAAACACTGCGACGGTGGCCTAGTGGATGAAGAAAAGCCCGAACTTCTACCCTAGGCTGTTAGTATGTTACATATAGTTTTACACAATATGCCAGTAAATTGTGTTGTAGGGGGTTATAAGAGCACACGAAGTGAATATTTTACGTTACCTAAAGATAGTAAAAGATGTCGTTG
>NW_022694530.1:30806-46067 GCF_011630105.1 Anneissia japonica | reverse complement strand
TAAGGTAATGTTTGACATATTGAATATTAATTCCTCATTACCCAGTTTGCGTATATAATGTAAGGACAGTACTTTCCACCTTACATGCTTTCTACACATAATTTTTTTTGCCCACTTAATCTGCAGCGCTTTAATTTGCAACGAAAAGTCTGGCATATTTATGCCTCCTTTAATGTTTTTACCAATTAAAGTTTTCTTTTTATTTTTTCTTTCTTACCGTTCCAGAGGAAATTATACGCCAACTTATTAACCAGTAAAATAACATCATTTGGTACATTGATTATAGAAGCATTATAAGTTAATTTAGAAAATGCTAAGCTCTTTAAAATGGTAACCTTTCCAAAAAACGTAAGATTTCTGCCTTTCCAGGAGTTAAGCAATCTTTCCAGACTAAGTAATTTTTCTGTCCAATTTAATTCTTTACATTTTGTTTCGTCATATCCGACATGTATACCTAATATTTTGATAGGTTCTTTGGTCCAATTTAGACCTCGTGGCTTGTCCGATCTTTTTATCCATTTTCCAATCCAAATTGCATTTGTTTTACTTTTATTTAGTCTCATGCCTGAAACTTTACCAAAGTTTTCAACAATGTATAGACACCTTTCAATACTATTAATATTTCCAACAGAACTGTATCATCTGCGAGTTGTGCTATACGAGCTTCTTCAATATTTGTTCCGCACGGAAGAGGTATTCCTTTATACTCTAAATCATCTCCTATGTTACAGGCCATACATTTTACAACTAAAATAAAAAGTAAAGCAGACAAGGGGCAACCTTGCCTTATTCCACTATTCATTTCAAAACCTTCATAAATCCATCCGTTATTAACAATTACACACTCTGTTTTATTGTAAACTGTTCTGATCCAGTTTCAAAAACCCTCACCAAAATTAAACTTCGCAATTAGTTTGATAAAATAGAACAATTATTTATGATAACTAAAGTAAGATTGGCCAGCGCCTAATTACAGACGGAAATACACATAATCTAACCCTAATGAAATTTATCATTGGGCCTAAAACCCTAATAATCAGTTTACCATTCAATTCAATTTTTTTTTTCAGTTCAATTCAATTTATTTACACAATGCATTGACACGGAATGATACATGAGAAAAGCGTACAGTGGAAGGCAATACATTTATGTTTGGTGAAACTAAAGCATTTTAGATGCGTAAGTCTGGTACCCACAGCAAACATGAATAATCAAAGTAGTATGATGATAATAACAATGACAGTAATAATAATAATAATAATAATAATAATTGTCATTGTTTGTATTATTATTATTATTATTATTATCATCATTATTATTATTATTATTATTATTATTATTATTATTATTATTATTATGGTAAAACACTTTTTTTATGTTTAAGAAGGAGAAAGCAAAATACAAGACACAGCAGAGACACAGAAGAAAACAAGAGGACAGAGGACAAAAAAAAGTTCAAGGGTATTTGAGTACATACCATGTTTTTCTTAGACAACTCATAGATAAATGTGGTGATAAACGTTGTATATTCGTTTGTGTTGATGTTAGTGTATATGTTTAGGAGGATAAATGAAGTTTATAGGCTCTTACTAATTAATAATGTACATTTCTTTTAGGAATGATTATGAAATATTACTGCAGATCGAAACAGGAAGTTTCTACATAGATTATTCCTGTTAATTAATGTCGAAATAGCTCGAGTATGTATTATACTATCTTATCTGAGATTATTCAGTGGACCTTCGGAAGATTAGACACTTTATATATAATTTTATTTTCTAAGGTCTAGAGCTCATTAGGTCTGGATGTGTCTGTGTGTGGGTGGGGGAGGGGAATTACACGTAGATGTAACAGGCCTCTGAAGGCCCGAGAATTTTACACGTTAGATTAACCGCGGTTTCGGGTGTGTATATGGCACATTAAGTGGTGGGGACTTAGCCGGACATACGTTTAAACGATGCCCCGCATTGCCGGGAGGTGGCCGGGACTTTCACATTCCCCTTTAGAGGTTGAAAAAATTAAAAGAATAATAATAATAATAATGATGATGATGATGATGATGATGATGATGAAGATGATAAAATAGAATGGTTGAGGTTGAACAAAATTGGAAGCCAGAAATTTATGTCGGCTTACGACTGGTCTCAACAGATTGCAAACGGCCGCCAGCTTAAAGAGATTGAATATCCGATTTTTATGGTACTATATTAATGATCAGTAGAAATGCTGGTCGTTTGATGATAACATCTGTATCAAACCCATCAATCTAATGTTTTAAGCTCGAATCTTTGTCATAGTTGAAAGGTAATAGACAGCGTAATAAACGGTAGAAAGCTCAGCATATCTGAAAGGCAATTTATTTAATTTCAGCTGTCACAAAATGTTCTCCTTGTGAAATAGAATGTGTTGACAATTTAAAGTTCTGTATTTAGTGCCACAATAGGTCTCAGAAATGTCGCAGATCGTCAAATTTAATAGAAAAACTTCCAGTAAACTAATGTGCAATACATATGCTCCTCAAGAGGGTGGTCTTTCGCCTCTCCTTTTTAATTTATACTCGCGCGAGGCTGTGAGGTAATGGGTCCAGATTATTTGCAGAATGAGTGAAATAAGTTATAATGAAAGAATGAATGAAATAAGTTTGCAGTCAGGATCCAGAGGGAAAATATGTTGATATGTTGTGGAACTTACTTTTCTAAGACCGCCCATTTTTACACCTTTTCCCTCAGTTTTTAAATATTAAAAAATCTGTATCTTATTCACCGTCAAATTCTCGTCAAACAACTTTTTTTTTATCTTAGGAAAATCATTTCTACAACATATCCAATAGACAATAATAATTTTACGATATATTTCTTCTAGAGCTGTGCACAGCAAATCGGCACAAACAAGGGCTTACTCAATTTATAATATAGATTCAAGTGACCTTTACTCGGTTGTTGATGAGCATCCAAATGATTTCATGTGAAATATGCAGACGATGTATGCCTATTGGCCTAATTACCAATAATGATATTACTGCCTACAACGCCCATGTTGACTCATTTATTAGTGAGTGCAATTCTAATTATCTAAATCTTGATGTAAATAAAACAAACGAATCATTACAGGAAATCACATGATATGTTATCTTTCTATTTGTTGTGCCAAAAATACGAAAGCTACACGGATTTTATTTATTACTTTAGAAGAATATCAGGATAAACATGATGACTTTGAGAGATTGTGGCTTCAAGTTAAATTTAATAGCCTGGTTCACGTCGAACTTTATCTAGATATACCCGTCTTGAAACATGATACGATAATCCCCTAATTGCGTTCGATGCCAAGTTAGAGCCAGAAAAACAGCCAAAACGTTTCAGGCCGTCGACGTCACACGGTGGAAAGGCTTGTTTAATAAAACATCTACTGCATTTTACAAACCTCTAGTACCAAGTGGTATTCGTTCAAAAAAATTTGTAAACTACGGTAGAGAATGTTTCCACTACTTAACCTAGGAGACCAGTACGAACCAACGACAGTGCAGCAGCGTGTTCTATCGCAATCTAAAAGATTCTCTAGGCCCTAGAGCTAATTTTACCTTCGATAAAAAACGAATTATTTTATTCGCTAGCTAGCATTCTTCCATTTAATATTGTTTTAATTTTCATTAAAACGTCTGTATACTTTATGGACCTTTCTGTCCTGTTTTGTAGTTTTTAGATCGCTCAATTGTATTGTATACTTTATGGACCTTTCTGTCCTGTTTTGTAGTTTTTAGATCGCTCAATTGTGTTGTTTACATGCACTTCGCGAAAAATCTAGCTTCGCGGTGTCAAATATTAGTTGCTGAATTCCACACACTTTTTTATTTCGTCATCGTAAACATGTGCGCTTGTTTTAACGACTGGCGTTGGTGGTAGTTCGTTGAAACTTAATTAATAGCGATTATTATAGCAGAAATGGAAAAGATTGAATTGTCAATTATAATAAATAAATACAACAAATCTGATTTTATTATTAAGAAAAATATACATTATCACTTTGAAAAACGTACGCAATCGGACTTTATTACTTGGTCGATGATGCAAAGGGCAAAGGTCAATGGTACTATCGAATATTCGTAAAACGGACGTTTGCTGGGTTTTTACCCATAATATTACAAATAATTTCTAAAAACCAGACTAATGAGACTACTTCGATGCTGTTGTTAGCATTGTTGGAGTACGTTGTTGCCAGCCAGAGGATGATAATGGTGGTACAATACAACAACGCTGGCTTAGATGCCTACGTTACGTAATCGTGTCCTTGTAATCGGAGACGAATTTACCGTTAAGCAAGTTAATTTACCGTTATTCTAGTAAAGTTAAGTCACTTAACATAAGTGACTTAATTTCTTTATCTAGCTATAATTAAGTGGTTCACGTCGAACTTTTAACTAGTTAAGTGGATCTATTATATCTATATACAAGTTTGACGTGAACCAGGCTAATGATTGCGCTGTTTTATTTATCTCTGTTGTTACTTTCCAGTAAAGGGGGTTGATAATGATAAAACAAGTGAACTGTTAATCAGTTTGTGAGGGAACTTTAACTTGGTGCAGAGTTTTACAGAAAAGCACAATTGATTACCGGTATATACTGTGCTCTAACAATATTATTAATTATGTCAGCAAAATTTACAATTGATGAAAATAGAACACTTGGGTGTACCGAAAGTGATCATAATACCCTATAATTACATTTAAAAATTGGGCCTGACATTGGATATAATAAAAATAAACAAATACAACAAATGATAATAATTACATTACAAGTTCTCAAGAGTACTTATCAACAGAAACTTGTAGAGGGCTTTACTAGTTGGGATATAGACGTAATACATGATATAGATAAGCTATGAGATTCTTGGAAAACAATTACAACAGCTGCAAACGAGAGTATAGGAATTAAACAATTTAAAAAACACAAGTAAGATTTGTTGAATACCTTAAAGGGTACTCATGATAGCAAATCGGTCATTATTGTGCTCTATTACCAGATTCGGGAGAAATTATTACTGAAAAAGAAAAAAAAAACATGGAATCCACTAAAAATTATTGGGAAAAGCTAGGTGAATCTAATACGGATACGAAAGTTTCTCATTTATGTAAAACCAGTGCTCAATTGGCACCTGTGATAATACATGAAAAACTTTAGTAAAAAATACATTTAAACAAAAATTTAATACATTCAATACCCGGATCTCATTAAATATAACCGGTGATTGTCAGCATCCGATCCGTGGTTGATAGGCGTAGGCCTACACGAGAAAACACAATTATAGATACATTCATTCAGGTATACATTTATGGGTATGACACATATTATCAACAGTAGATCATAAACTGAATGTAACACTACTGTAACAGAGCTGTGGTCGCAGCACTTGGAATATTGAATACTTAACATTAAATGAAACGATTACACCATATAAGTGCTCATATTCATATCCGTTGGAAGATATATATTGAACTTTATTTTCTTCAATGTTGCTAATGTTGTGGTACGTGCATAATCAATCAGTACCATCCTTTGTTTGTGTTTGTTGCCCAAATTGGCCCGGTGAAAACTATCTGTATAAACATACAGATTTCGTTATCTGTACTGTATATTATGGAAGCCTGGTTACGTATCTTGCTACAATTGCAAAAGAGCGCCGCCTGTGTTGAGTGATTTTTGCTTTTTTTGTTTTTTTTTTGTCCTAATATTGTATATGTCACCCTAGGCAGCCAAAGAACAGCCTAATTCCAACATAATACGAAGTCCAACAAGCATACTGCGGCTGCGGCGTCCCAGCCAGGAAAATCCGATACCTCTCGAAACTGTCCATCCACTCGACGTCTATGGTTAGCCATCAGGGCCATAATGAAAGCGCTGTAATCACAATGAAAGAGCCGTTATCTTCGTAAAAAGTGCCGTAATGCCATTCATGAGCGCCGTAATGCTATTCATTTTCAACCAATCACAGGTTTAGGATGACGCCAACAAGGTCATAATGAAAGCGCCGTGATCATAATAAAAGCGCTGTAATCATAATTAAAGCGCCGTCATGCTATTCACTATCACAGGCTTAGAATTACGCCAACAGGGTAATTGATTACGGCGTTAACTTGTTCGATAAAAGCGCCGCTTTGAGTAGCTGGCGCAAGAGCCACACTATTGGCCAATCACATTCCTTCTTTCGTGTGTACTGAATTGAACGAAAATGTGATGGATGTTTGACTGGGCCAAAGAGTACTTTGACTGGGTGCGCCATTATCGCTTTTGGAGTCATTCAATACATGAACCGTGAGCAATGGATGTGCAAAATATAAAATTCTTCTGGTACGCCTAAATGCATCCATCGATCGTCTGGTCACTGAAGCAGTTAATGATGAGGATGATGGGGATTTCAGCCTGCGTGATAAGTAACTAAATCCTTAGAATAGTCATCTATCTAGCCTAGGCCTAGCTAGGCTAGCTAGGCCTGCCTAGCCTAGCTAGGCCTAGAGTTACGTCAATAATTAAACATTAAAACATTAAAATTATTGAAACATTATTATTATCATTATTGTTGTTGTTATTATTATTATTATTATTATTGTTATTAAAACATTAAAATCATTAAAACATATCTATAAAACGAAGACCCTTACGTATTTCTTGATATTCCTCATTTTATTCCGATAAAATAATGAAATAGGTACTCGGTAACTGTTTTATGATGATTTTGAAATACTTTCAGTAAGATAATTGAGAAATAATTGGAGGTCTTTGTTTTTCGGGTCTTAGGTCTTCGTTTTGTAGACACCCATATGGGTGTCTATAAAACGAAGACCCTTAGAAATTTCACAAACAGACGCCCAAAAAAAATTGTAATTTTGATTTTGTGACAGCTTGGTGTAGCCTGTTATCATAAAAATAAAAGAGAAAAAATAGGGGTTTTTGTTTTTGGGTCTTCGGTCACCTGGTTTCCTGGTTTTATAGACACCTCTTGGTTAGGCCTATAAAAAATATGAATAAAAACCGTTAGATATCATACTATTAGACCCATGCATTCTCCGACTCGCACATTCAGCCGCGCCTGGATGCATGCTTTCGCTCCTCCGATCCGCTGACTGCTATGAAAGACGGAATTGATTGGCTAAAATTGTGACCCTTGCGCCAGCTACTCAAAGCGGCGTTTTTCTAATTTTGATAACGGCGGTTTTATTGAACGAGTTAACACCGTAATCAATTATGACCATGATGGCGTCATTCTAAGCCTGTGATTGGTTGTAAAACAAAAATCTTATAAACACAAGATAGCGTTATCCGAGATTTACGCGTGCAAATTCTGTAATAAGGCATGAATGGCGCCCTGTTGCTATATTGGAAACTTGTGACCCTTGACCACTCTGACCATACCGCGTACACCGCGCGACTTTACCTTTAGGGTATTAATCCTGTGAACAGCAGAACAGGAACCATCTCAGATCCATGGCAACAGATAGGACGCCCTCTTCCAAAACTGATTACATTTCAAAGATCTTATAAACACAAGATAGCGTTCTCCACGATTTACGCGTGCAAATTCTGTAATAAGGCATGAATGGCGCCCTCTTGCTAAATTGGAAACTTTTGACCCTTGACCGCTCTGAGTATCAATCCTGTGAACAGCAGAACAGGAACCATCTCAGATCCATGGCAACGGATAGGACGCCCTCTTCCAAAGCTGATTACTTTTTCTCTTTGGTATAATAGCGCATGAATGGCGCCCTCTTGCTAAATTGGAAACTTTTGAACCTTGACCGACGCTTCTATTTGTTACGCGTAAATTGCGGAGAACGCTATCTTGTGTTTATAAGATCTTTGTTACATTTCTCTTTGATAGCAACGCATGAATGGCGCCCTCTTGCTAAATTGGAAACTTTTGAACCTTGACCGACGCTTCTATTTGTTACGCGTAAATCGCGGAGAACGCTATCTTGTGTTTATAAGATCTTTGTTGTAAAATGAACAAAATGACGGCACTTTTTATATGATTTAGGCACTTTAATGTAACACGTTAACGGTGCTTTCATTATGACCTCGTGGCGTCATTCTAGGCCTGTAATTGGTTGAAAATGAATGGCATGACGGCGCTTTAATTAAGATTACGGAGTTTTTATTATGATTACGTCGCTAGCTCTCATTATGATTACGGCGCTTTTATTATGATCACGGCGCTTTTTTGTAACAAGTTAACGGCGCTTTTTTATTATGGACCCTGTTGGCGTCATCCTAACTGTGATTGGTTGAAAATGAATGGCATTACGGCGCTTTTTATGAAGATAACGGCGCTTTCATTATGATTACGGCGCTTTCATTATGGCCCTGATGGTTAACCATAGACTTCCATGTTCCCTAACTCCATGCTGGCGGCCTGTTATGCACCGCCGCTATTCTATCTCCACCAGGAGTGGCGCCAGCGGGAGGAGGGGGACGGGGAATGGCCCCTCTCGGGGAGAGCCCCCCCTGTCAGGGAGGAAAAGCACATTTTGTCGGGGAGAAAAAAAAATATATGTATTTTCTATATATAAGTAGACTACAAAATCGATTAAATAAGCCTTCAAAACCCCTAAATTCCGGGACTTCGCCCCCAAGACCACTTCCAGAACCATTTAATCGAGGCTCGACCATATGTCCACTTTGCCTTCGTAGGGGAAATCTGACCCCTCGTCGGGACATGGGCCCCTCTCGTCGGGGACCTCGCCCCCCCCCTCCCGTAAGGCAAATCCTGGCGCCACCCTGATCTGCACGTGCCGTACAGCACCAGGATGAAGCACTCAAAACAGTATACTATTATCTGACATACTCTCTTTCTGTTTGTATTTTGTAATGCCCGGGTCTTCCACCAACTGTGACGATTCTGTCAGGACCTGAATCAATAAACAACGTCCATGGCCTAGCCTAGTGAAATATCACACATACAGACAGACACACACACACATGTGTTTCTATTCTCCATCTTTTATTATTCCACCACATTTCCTTCTTTCCCCAGAGGGCGCCCTTCACGTTGCTGAAATCACCACACTTCTTTGGGCTGCTCAGAAAAACAATTGTTATCAAGGGACTTCAATCAAAGGTTCGAAAATTTGTAATTAAATCAGAAATCTGTAGAACACATTTTGATATTACTAAGATTGTAATGAAGTCAGATAAGACAGTAAAACAACATACTGGAATTGAAAGTAAAGCAGAGTTAGAATGTTTGCATTCACAATTACAGCCAAAAGTAAAATTTTTTTTTTTAAATGAGTTACTGGCGCGGAGCAAAAAACACCAAGCCACAAAGATGGAAAATCAATGAAACACCAAGTTTTACTATTAAAGAGGATCTGTTGCTTAGGTACGCAAGTCTAGAAATTCCTCCAGCAAGTAAAGGAAAACAACAACACACTCCGGCTAAGTGGCTAAAACAAAAAATTGCTAATTCTCGTATTCATGTAGAACCAAAGAGTAAAAATAGAACAAGAGAGCAAAGTCCCGTTCGTAAAAACGTCATGCCTGTGTAGGACGCCCACTAACGGTTGTATATTCTTTTTATTACCCAGTGCAGCGCTGCGCAGCGCGGTAGAAGTACGCCCGCAATAAACTCAGTAAGCAGAAAAGTACAGTATCTTTGGGGAACAGATAAACAGACAAACCTACCGTGCGCGCGGTAGAGTACTGGGTAATAAACATAGAGATATAATAAGAATACTAGAGCGCTAACAGCAATGTATTCGATGTTCGAAATACGCAGAGCTGTGTGCGTGTACCATCCAAGATGGCTGCCATATATTCAGCCAATCAAATTTCCCCTAAGCGCTATCATTTTCAATTGCGCCCTCAGTTTACACAGAAAGTTCAGTACAGCTAGTTACCCGTATTTTGAAACTCGAGCGTTGCGGTATATGGGTGTAATATATACGATTTTAATTCTTTTTAATGTTTGAATAAGATGCTCTACTTGGCCTCTTTTTGGCTACGACAGTTTAATAATTTGTCATTATCAATACTAATTATCATTAATGAAATAATATTTAGTCAGAGGGCTTATTTATGGTAATAATATGTATACTAAGCCTGAAGGTGGCGCGCTTTCCTACGGCAGCCATCTTGGATGGTACACATACACAACTCTGCATTGCTCCGCCATCTTGTCAGCACTCTAGTTGTTTAATAGCTCTATGGTAATAAAACACATACAAGCGTTAGTTGGCGTCCTATACTAGCTGCGTATGGGCGTATCGTTTTTTACGCTCTCAATGAGCGTTGTTGGCTCTCTTGTTCTATTTATACTCTTTGGTAGAACGTTCAATCAAGGTAATTCAACAGAAGGACGCACATCTCCGTTCTCGAACATAGCGCGTGCGTACAGTCCTTTGATCTTTACTGTGGCATCGACAATCCGGTACTAGTTGCGAGTACATTATTAGTCTATGCGTGCCATTCGTTTTATGGTGTTAGTTTTTATTTTATTAATTTTGGGTACTTCGCAATGTCTGTTACATCTGATTTTTTTTACCGCGAGCTTGTTAAATGCTTCTATAAACTGCAATTTGATTTGTGAAAATTGACCAAGAAAATGAAAAGTTATAGCAATTTAAAATTTACGAATTTTATACAATTTCATGTTCTTATGTAACATTAATCTGTCATTTTGACAAGGTTGGCATAAGGTGCCGAAAACGAACATTTGAGTATATACAGAACATTTATTAATTTTTTCTGCGAAGTGAGTCTCATGAACGACAATTCACCACAATTTTGGTAAAATTAATGTTGAAAAGAAGAATATATTTCAGTCTAATGTTAGTGCAAAATATCATTAGTCCTTTGCAATCATTGCGCGACGCGCGATTATCATGGCAACTAACACGCGCGTGGGTAATTCGTCACGTATGCTGACGGTTTATGATCTGGTTGCTAAGGTTTTTGTGACGTTCAGCGTGCAGGAACGCACGTGCGCCTAGAATGTCGATGCCAGAGTTATAACCTTTGATGTCCCGAGATGTGCGTCCTTCTGTTGAATTGCCTTGGTTCAATTGGCAGAATGAAGTTTGCATCTTACAACAGAAACTACCAATAAGCCTGGTTCCCTTGATTGATGACATCATTATTGTTTGTGCATTATTGGCAAATTTAAGATCTTCACTAGTAAAATAATTTGTTTCTAACTTTGATTTGATATAAAAGGTCAACATTTAATTTACAATGCGCAGTGCAGTGTACAGTTAACTTGCCTAAGTCGAATCCGAAATGGCATTAAATAATGTTCGAATAGATAAAATTTAACTTACATGGTTAATTAAGTGAATACACAACAATTTTGTATATAAAATAAGATCGACTTACACAACTTAAAAACAAGGAGGTATGGTGAAAATGTAATAATGAAATTTCATGTACTATACAGTAGTATATATAATTAAATACATTTTATATGGCAATCATTATTACAATAGTTTCACACAATTTTATTTACTAATCTTGTGCAAGTTCCTGTTTTCACACATCTACCAAGTTAAAGCAGCAAGTAGCAAGCTTAGCACAGCACATAGATAGGCCTACTGTAAAAGCGACCCAAAACAAAATGAGAGTAACACAAATGTACCTGTTGTCAGGTGCCGGTTTAAAGCAATTAATTTTCAAAAATACATCAAGGATATCCCATAATTGTTGGGTTTTTTTCTGTTATAAGTTAATTTGCCAGCTTTTAAATGAAAAAAAAAATAACTGGTTGCATTCTTAATTACCTCCCACCTTTCTTCATTAAAGTCCACCACGAATGGTAATATTACCATGGCGAATATAAACAAAAAAAACCCACCATCATCTTCCTCTGACTCCCAATTGATGGTGAATTTGTTTATGGTGTGTATGTGTGGCTTTCAATCGGTATTACTTGTGATGAATGATAGATTAGTATGGCTTGGTGTGTGCAATGTTTAAGAGCACTTTACCTCTAATAATCCATCACCACAACATCGGCAATTGGTTAGTCCGTCAGGGCTAGTAACAAGAAAAATAATATTTGAGCAAACACACAGTCCACAATCTTATAACTGAGATTCTTGGTGCATGGGTTTATTTAGCTTGCCATATGCTTTTCTGGCCTCTTCCTCCATTTCACGTCCATTGATGGTGGGAACTCACCGTTGTTCGCCCCATTAGTTGATTGATCAGTGATGTACATTCGACATCGGCGCCTTTAGATCGAGTTCTACCTTTGTTACGACAGCATGAACAACCGAACCTTTGATCTTTTACGATATTTATGCCAATTACAGTTTTCCGATTGACCACGAGAAACTTTCTCTATGTATTTGACATCATCGTCAGTGTATTCTGGTAGTGTCTTTATAAACTCATTTGCCGATGACGCACTGTGCAAGTGTTGGTAGTGGTTTTGTAATATCAAACACAATACCTCTTCATAGTTCTTTACATTACACTCAGCAGATGGCTCGTGGGTAATATGATTTTTTTTTTGTATGTTGACATACTAAAAGGCACAAGCATCCTTAAAATCCGATTAGAACACAGGTGATGAGAATGACGATGTAGGCTGCATATCTGCATCCAAGAGGTGAAAATAGCATTCGTACTATCGGTTTTATCCCTTCACTCGAGTCACCTTCACCTGAAAACATAACAAAATACAATACAATTTTAAGCATTTTTTGTTTCTATAGTAGGCTACTTTTTTGAGTTTCGCACATAAAATCATCAATTTATCTTACCTTGTTAGAGAATTGCTGTTTGCTCCGTTTTAAATCTGCTATCCTCTTGGTTTCCACAATGTTTTCCCAGTGAACGCAGACCACACACATTCTCCTGATGTACATGCATGATTTGTTATTCCATTTCGCCAGGCAAAGTCCACCTTAAACAGCAAGGCAGCAACATGGACGTGCTACATCTAAACATTTATACAAACAAATTATTAGAATATATTATTTAATAGTATTCATATACCTGTAAATATCTCATTAATCGTTGACCACAACACACGCACGATGGAATTAACAACATTAAACGACCCTACATTTCAGACAAAATACTACGCACATGTGAATAAAGTTATAAATTTCATCAATTAATTCACATTCAATTACAGTATTAAAAATAATCACCACCAATCCTGCAAAACATGCACAGAATGCACTATGTACGGTACATGCTTCTTTTTTCAAAAACAATCCACACATTCCATGGAATGTCTATCTCTCGCTGAGATGGGACACATTTGGATCGATAGGAAACAATACTTATTATTTTCGTCGATGCAATGATATTCAATTTCCTTCATCCAACCTGAAGCAAAGTAACTGTTGGCCTTGGTTCTTTACAATCCGACATCAGGCGCTTCCCAAGCGACACATCATATATGCTGCTAAGGTAGTTGTCTATGTCGATCGCCATTGTCGGTGACCACTTACTGACGGAGCTTATATCGGATTCTCAATCAGTCAAACTCTGTCAATATCAAAATGAGGATATTTCTCTTGGACAGATGAGAGCTCTGATCCCTGGACAGACAAATTTTAAAGCTTATTCTTGAGCCAATACAAATTCTTTCCTGGGATCACTCAAAATGAATACTTCTAAACATGTAAATATGCATCAGTACACGTTATACATAGGCCTAATAGAACACATAGGCCTAAGCGTGATTTAAAAAAATCTTAAATCCATAAATCTCAGGCCAGGTCTTTTAAGATAGAAATGCGATACTGTGGTTTAATTTCGTTTTTATTCTTTTGCAAGTTTCTTTAAATGTTTGTTTAATAATACTACTACTAGTAGTAATAATAATAATAATAATAATAATAATAATAATAATAATGATGATGATGACGATAGTAATAATTGATATTAATATTAATAACAATAAAAAGTAATTATATATAATTATATAATATAGTATATATAGTTAAAGTTTAGTAAGCTATAATTAGGCCTAAGTTGTCCTGGATATTAAGTAGATCCCTGATAAAAGATCATGAGAAATTTGTTGGCGTTTCATTTTGACTATAATGGTACCGTAATATGATGATGATAAATTTTACTATATAAAAATGTCATTTTCAGCCATCTCGAGAGGTACTATTTCCTCAAATTTTCTCACATCAGCCCCAGCCATGGTGGGGCTGAGGTGGTTGTGAAATCACGTTTTTGAAGTAGGCCTATGTAGAGTACATACTCAAAGACAATGTTTTTAAGCTTTGTTTTCTATGGGATACACACATACATTAATAAGATCTCTATGGTTGTCAAAAATCGCTGATAAAAGATCATGAGAATTTTTTTTTTTTTTTTGGCGCTTCATTTTGACTAATGGTGATGTGATGATGATGAATTTTACTAAAAGTGTCATTTCTGGCCATCTAGAGGTACTATTTCCTCAAATTTTCTCACCTCAGCTCCAACTATTGTGGGGCTGAGGTAGGTGTCGACTCACAAAATGGCCTCCCCCTCCACCTTTCAAAACAGATCTGTGCCCTTCCCTGGGTATGACATTAAACTCCATCGAGTCGGCTCCTGATGTATATCTTAGTGACTGCTGTTTGTTTTTAGGATGTGATCTGGTTTTTCATGTACATTTTCCGTGATTATGACTATTCTGGATAANNCTCAATTTTTTAAGGAAAAAAAAAGAAAAATATATTCAAATTGAAGTGCGAGAGTATATTCAAATTGAAGTGCGAGAGTGTAATTTCCGGCCATCTAGAGATGCCCTAATCATAAATTTTCTACAGCCCCAACCATGGTGGGGCTGAGGTGGGTGGTTCCTCGGTCTTTGAAAGTCCCTCCCTGGTTCATCTCTCTTTCGAATTCCTGGATCTGTCACTGTTGATTTATTATATAATTATTTTTCCGCTTATTTATAATGCGTCTATTGCAATTTTCACTTTATCCTCTCAAACAGTCCTAAGAACGTTCAAAGTGCGCTACTTCACAGGGGGATTCGCCCCCTTGACCCCGCCGGGGCCATACGTAATTCACATAACGGCTCCCCCCCCCCTTTCAAAATCCTGGCTACGTCCCTGGTCCTACTCCTCTTTTTCTTTTCCGACAATTTGCACCTTCAGCACATTCTCATCTGAGTTTTCAAATAAAAAATACAATGATCCTGCCATCCTGCTAATCTCAATCGGCCGATGGCTAACAAGCTAACCACTACTCACCACTACTATTTGCATCTGCTACGGTATTTTGCTGTTATGTAAATATTCACGCATTCTTGTCA
>NW_022694530.1:29106-30663 GCF_011630105.1 Anneissia japonica | reverse complement strand
ATATGACAAGAAAGTAAATTATATCAGCTACACTTGACCGTTCACCCCAGGGTTAACAGACTTATGGTTCCCGAGTTATTCCAAAGGGAAGTAAATCGTATACTGAAAAACAAGCTAAAATTGACCTTTTTCCTATTCAAAACCATTAGGAGTTGTCAACTTTGAAAGAAAAATGATCACTCAATTTTTTACATATGGTAAACACGTATATATAATTCCATGGCTTATAATGTCTAGTTTTATAATCCGATCGCCCCAGACTCCTAAAATAATTCAATCAAAAAATATAGACGATTTTGTGAAAAAGTGGCTCTCGTTTTGACTCATTTTACTGTGTTAAGCTGTGCAGTGAAGCGTTCTGTGAGCAGATGTCCGAAAGTTTTCATTACCGGTATGTGATAAATAACACCATAATGTGTCTCTGAAATCGACTGTAAGGCATATATCATAATATATAATGATTAAAGAGAAGGAGCCCCATCGGCCGGACGGAGTCCCCCTCTCGGACACGGGGGCCCACCAAATTTTTCAAATAAATATATAAATAAAAAATGGAAATAAAAAGAAAATTATATTCACAATTTGAAGTCTGTGAGTGCAATTTCCGGCCATCTAGACGTGCCATGATTATACATTTCAGTCCCACAAGGGCAACTGCAGAATGTAGGTCTGAAATTGACAGAATAAAGAGTGTGGGGTGGGGAGTTGCCGGCACGGGGCCTCACTAAATTTGTCTATAAAAAGAAAATTCTATTCACAATTTTGTCTGTGAAGTGTCATTTCCGGCCGTCTAAAGTTTGCCATATTCATAAATTTTCTTACCTCAGACCCAACCATGGTGGGTCTGAGGTTGTATAGACTCTCCAATTGTGAAAGTCCTTCCCTGGCCTCAATTTTATATTATATCATTTATTTGTCGTTAAAAAAAATAGAATAACAATGCACATTTAAAATCCCACAATGGAATTGGTGACCGGGACCCAAAAGGGCCCCCAGTTTCAGAAATACACAGGGCCCCCGTCCCCATCGTTACGCCACTGAATACAGCCCCTGTTGTGGACAGACGAGAGTAGCTGGTACCGGTCGTAGGAACCAGAAGGCCAGGAGCCTACGAAAAAGCTGTACAGTTCCCATTGGCCTGCTGATGATCTGGGTGATTTTCGATAGGATTAATCGGTCCGGGTGGGGTTGGAAGTGAAACAAAATGAAGGAGTGTTTTTTTGGGAGGGTGAGTCAGGGTTAAATGTAAAATTTTAGGTCATCTTTACCACATTTTTCACAAAAACAATTGCAATCAAAACATGTTGATCTAAATTCTGTTTTTTCATAATTCCAATGGTAGACTGAAGAGTAATAAGAACATGGGTTTTTACATGCTTGCCATTTTAAATATATTCAATGTAGGTGCACTGATGCGTTTAATATAACAAATGTAAACCTTATCTACGATGTGGTAATTAATTCCTATCAATAGCAGACTTGGAATTTCCAAGATGCTTTATAGTACTGTATGTGTATTGCCTGTGTCGCCAGAGGCTCTTTATGGTTAATTCTGTC
>NW_022694530.1:25473-27794 GCF_011630105.1 Anneissia japonica | reverse complement strand
AATGTGCAATCATCATTACGTTATGTGCAATCGTAATCACGTTATGTGCAATTGTCATTATATGTGCATTTTATCTTCTGTTATGTCATTTGGACATTACGTTATGTTGTTTGGACATGATGTTATGTCGTTTCGACGTTAGTACGTCCCTTGCAAATATGCCAAGAAGTAGTGAATAAGAAGACAGACGTACAGACGTAAGCCTATATGAACTCATAGTGACAAATTCTGGCATAACTATGCTATCTGACATAATTAAATGTAGACCCCTAGCAAATATTTGAGCATTTGAAGTTGAGGTGTGTGAGATCCAGGTTTTGAGAAAAGAAGCCTAAAAGATAAACTATTACCTGTACAAATAATATGATTAGAATTACAGAATATCAAAGAAGAACACTAGCAGCAAAACTCACGTTAAAGGTAAACTTTCATAAAATATTTATCAAATTATTCAATACATCAAAATCCAAATTTTGTAAAAAAAATTGACTATTTAGTGAATATCTCAATATACTTCAAAAACGATGCGTCTCATTTCGTGGTGAGACCTCACATGTGTACAAGGCATTTAAATTTGGAAAATTTAGCATAATTTTGTCCAAGTAAAATATTTAAAGTCTCACAATTGTATATGAACAGGTAAGAATATATACAATTTGATCACAGCATAATTCAACCAACGCCCAAAATCATTGGATAGCACATTAATAACACATTCCGTTCAAAAATCCTCACTCTTGTGAATATCTTACCACATTCCATACCAGAAGCAAGAAAGTGTATTTTCAAGTAGGCCTATCTGGAAAACAAATACTTTCCTGGGGATGGACCTTGATTCCCATTTCAAATTAATTTACCATAACACAGGGGTGACGCCAGCGGGTTAATTCCGAAGGGCCCCCGAAGGGGAGGTCTGCCCCCCTCCCCACCCACCCCGTCGCTACATATACGTGGACTCTAGAATCGATTAATAAGCCTTTGAAACCCCTAAATTGTCATATTTTTCAGGAACACTTTCGAGAGATTTTGAGCAACGCCCGATAACGCTTACTCTTCATCAGGGACATCGGCCTAGCCTCCCACCGGGAACGTCGGAACTCCCGTCGGGCCAGGTCGGAGGAAAAAACTGTCTATAGCAATTAAGTTTGCTTTTTGTTTATCATGTCACCGACAAGGGTGTTGTCTTGTTCTTTTTGTCCTTTTGTATTGTTGTTTGAATCGGTGAAATAATGAAATGAAAAAAAAAATCTCTTCCACAACATCAGATTACTCTCCGCTTAGGAGAAAACACAATTCGTAGCATTTTTACAATGTGAGACTCTCGTTTAAAGCTTTTCAAATCTCTAAATTGTCGGAGTTTCCTGTCCAGGGGATATTTTCTTCATCATTTAATTTGGAAGTAATCACACAACCAAGATAGGCCTATTTAACATTATCAATGAATTTCAGTGACATTTTACCTAATCTAATAATTTGGTTCATCGTGTAATTTGATTTTGGTATGATATATTATTAGCATTCAAACAGTTTCTTAGAATTGAATATGATTCAATGCTAGCGATGTGGACCCTAGACTGGGGGAGCCTACGACCCCCGTGGGGAGGGTGTGAAGCCCCGGAAGCTCATACAAATAAGTATTTTGAGGGCCTTATAAATGGATTTCTATTTTATTTATATCTTTATTCATTTGGGTGTTGGAAGTGAGCGCAGTTCACGATGGTCGTGTGACATTTTTCTGTCTGTGTTTTCTACTTATTAATGTGTATGCTTCTATGCACGAAAGAAATGTTGTTGGCATTAAGACCTACGGTCACACTAGCGTCTCAAGCCTGGCTTGACTCACCGCGGGTGAGATTTCAAGCCAGGCTCGAAATTCTGGGTCGGTCACACTAGTTGAATTGACCTCTAAATTATGAAAGTCGAAACAGCAGAGCAAGTAAAGAGAGAGTTTGGCCAACTCTGTTTCACGGGATTCGATATACGCGCGTGTGATTGGGTGGATCGCAATCAAAGATTTTACATCAGACGTGCCCGAACCACTCTTCTTCAACTGATCTTTTATCAGCTTGTATTGGACTCGCAATGCCTTCACTTTTGTTTGAATTTGGGCCGTCGTTCTCTTCTCATGTCCGAGACTGGCTAATCTGTCAGCAAGCACGCCAAAAATTCCCGTTTTGTTGTTTGTTTTTTTATCTTCTATCCGGTCTCTCAGCTCGGGTTGGCCCCACAAATCTACCAGGTCAGCAGTTTCCTGGTCGCTCCAAATCAATCGCATTATTATTAATTAAAATTTGAATTAACTTTTATGAAAAGTAATGATT
>NW_022694530.1:13719-24911 GCF_011630105.1 Anneissia japonica | reverse complement strand
AGCTATCGATCGACGGGGGTCCTGGCTAACTAGGAGGTCCGAGGGCATGCCCCCGCGAAATGTTTGTGTTCTAGACGCCCGAAAATAACTGCTGAGGCATTTGTGCGATCATTTTTTTCTTTTTCTTTCTTTCTTTATTTTCTTCTGTTTTACCTTCCAAACGGAGGGGGCACGGGGCTGCCCCCCCCCCCCCCAATCCGCCCTATTAAAAGTCATTTTGGTGCTGTAGGGACTTGAAGAAATCGATTTTATGTCCTTTATCCATACATTTTGTACCACAGTTATTTAAAATCAACAGTTAAAAGAGCTGGCAAATACAAGGCATACTATAGCATTTCACTATAATTAGGAACGATTTTAGTGAAATAATAGGTATTAAAACGTCGATTTTTTGAAATTCAAGGGTCCAGGGGTGGGCCCTGGAGAACTGGTTTTGGGGAAAATCCCCAGAAGCTTCGAAAAATTAGCATCTTGAGGCCTTATAATAATTGATTTCTCAAACCCATTCGTGAATACCGTATTCTATTTCAATTTTCATTAATTTGTATTTTTGAGGACCTAAAGAAGTACCGTATCGTACCGTTTTTTGGTCTATAAATAACATCGTTCATATACTGTAGATCAATTTGTAATCACCGGAGCGTTTTTATACCACAGTTATTAAAAATCAACGGTAGAAGAGCTGGGAAATATAAAATGCAATGCATACTATATAGCAATAATTAGGAAAGTTACAATTTTATGAAATTATAGGTTGGAAAAAGTAAACATTTTGGAATTAGGGGTGGGGGGAGGGGTTGCGTCCGCACCCTCTGCACCCTCTCCCCCTACGGGCCTGCATTAGCAGTAGCAAATTCTTATCATATATTATAAGCTAATGTAGGCCATTGGCATATGGTGACAGGAGCACAAGATCATCCTCATAGCATAAACTGACATCCAGATTTACTATTATTTAGTAAACAACTTAAACGATCAATATATTAGTTATACAATAGTTGTGACATCACACCACCGGAAACTTATAAAAGAGTTCACTTGTACCAAGAAGCAATATGGGGTGCCATACGCAGCAAAAGTCCATGTTAAAATCAAAATGTAATTGCAAAATTCAATGTCTAATTTGTCAAAACGTAGGCGTAAATTTCTCAAAATGTAGATCTAGTTTCCCAAAATGAAGTTCTAATTTATCAAAACGTAGTTCAAATTTTTCAAAATGTAGTACTAATTTCTTTAAAATGTAATTCAAATTCAAAACGTAGGTCTGACTTGATCAAACGCCCTCTCCGAATTCTATTCCAAAACGTAAATCAAAAACCAGCCTGGTTTGAAATGCATTTTACAACAACACTGTGGACTTTTGCTGCGTATGGCACTAGACTTGCGAAATGTAAATCAAAACTAATCAGCCAAGCACGAGCCCTATGCTTGGCATTATAGGTTAGGCTTATGTGGGCTGGGATTTGCAACAAGGTTTTGGACTAGGCCTCTATACTATAGTAGGAGGCCTGGTCCTAGGCTAGGCCTATAATATAGTAAAATTCTGTATAAGTGTCATATGATTACAGGTTTACATTGTACCAAAATCGATATTAACGATCGCATTTATTTTTCATTGAAAATAAAAAGAAAGCTTTAAATAATTTAACTTAAGGATTTTAAAATATTCCAAACCTGTACGCTTAAAAAAATAAATAAAATAAAAAATAAATAAATAAAGTAAACTTAAAACACAAACAACGCGATAGGATATAAAGTTTGAGAGAAGTTTTGGTATTATACTGTACTGTATTTCTGAAGTGCCATACAATCAGGAGTTACAATCGATCCAACAAATGAAAAGCACTATCTATTTCCTTACATTCCAAAAAGGAGGATTTTGGATGCTATTTAAATTTGCTGGAGATTTAAAAATTAACTGTTAACTCCGTTGTTAAAGAACATAGAATGGGTACATGACTTTCGGACTGGTATGCCTTCAGTAGGCCATGTACTCTAAATAAATACAGAGAATAGGCAATTCTAGTGAGAACTAAACATGTTTTAATAACGTAGGGCCTATATACACTGTAAAGGAGATTGATCACAAAATCAGAAGCATGATTTCAAACATCAGAACCCAGCTTTTATTGTTTAAAACTGTCGGGGCCCCAAATGAAAATACGGTAGGCCTATTATAGTTTATATTATATATATATTTTTAACTACAATGTCGGGGCCCCTCGCGCCTGGGGCCCTGGCGCCCCCTTCCCCTCCCTTGTTGCAAATCCCAGCCCACATCAGTCTAGCCTATAATGCCTAGCATAGGCCTTGTTTTCGCGGTACCCTGACCATTAAAAATTAGCAGACGCACTGGGAAGCGTTGCTCACGGCATTGGACTGCAGCGAAAAACGAATCACCCATCATTAATGGAACAGGCCCACGTCACGCTTGGCTGACTAGTTTTGTTATATTTCGCATGTCTTGTGTTGGTCAGCACTAGATTCCATCCCTCAAAATGACATGACGTCACACTATACATTCGCCTAACATCGGAGGCAGCACCCGAGCGGTTTCCGAAGCGACGGCACTTTGACAGGTTAAGAAAAACGATACGTGTAGTGTTTGTCGTTTTGATCTAGCCTAGGCTTATGCAGTTAATATTTTTAATCTGTTGAATGTTATATAGTGGATAACTGTTATATGTGGTTTGTTATCTGTTTTGTCGAATGGCCGAGCGGTTAGCAGGGGCGCCGCAAGCTATAGCCATAATATCGGCGCTGGTTCGAACGGCACGCTCGCCTATGGTTCTGGTGGTAGAACAAGTCTTCTCGGATAAGGACTATAAACCGTAGGCCCAGTGTATACAATGGCTCGTGTGCACTATAAAGAACCCAGTACATCCTTCGAGACGAGTAGGGGATACACCGGTGTACTGGAACAGACAGCCCCTGTGGTGGACGACGAGAGTTGCTGGTACCGGGTTACCGGGTAGCACAGACACGAAGGGACCCTTAGGGGCGAAGAAAGTCATTGATCGAGTTCCTAGTTCACATATCAAGCGCCCTGAGCATCTTACATTAGATGGATATGTGCGCTATATAAAACTACACTATTATTATTATTATTATTATTATTATTATTATTATTATTATTGTACACCTAGGCCTATATTTTGTATACAATTGTTTTGAGTTTGTGTTTTATACAGCAACTTTTGTTAATGTAATTTATTATAATGAATATGGTTTTTATAAAGAATTTAAATAGGCCTACTGTAAATCATTTGTAAATATTATTAAAAACATTGTTTTTAATTATTATATTAAATATACAGTATTAAGCTTCCTTATAAGAATTGTTTAAATAAATAATCCTTCCATTTAACATTATCATGATTGATTTAAATCCTAAATACAGCACACAATATCAACAGAAAGTTTTTAATAAGTATATTAAATGTATTAATCTTCCTTATTATAAATCATTTATGCAATTGCATTTATAGTCATCTTAAAATTCTAAATACAGTAAACATGCTGGCCTCTAGTATGTTGAGTTTGTGTGCTTTTGAATACATTTTAATTGTTCAATTGTTTATGTTTTATATAATGTATAGTAATATTTACTAAATTGCATATATTTTGAGAATGTAAAGCCTGTGTATACTTTTATGTTTTAAGTCCGTATACAAGTCTTAAACTGGCAACATCTGGGGACGGTTGAAGTAGGGTTTCTTATTTGGAAGGTGGACACTGGTCTATCCACCAAAATTACATGTTTAAAATTATTAAAACTGAAGTACCTGGAGGTAACACAGAACAAGACATTTTTATTTCATCAAGTCTTTTATTTCACAGAACAAGACATAACTGAAGTATTTAGACTGACTGATTTGTTATGGTATCTCCTATAGCACAAAGGTTTTCATGAACCGGGTATGATATTGCAAGAGAATAATTTAATGCATACTACAATACTGTATATTGCATCTCTATATTATGAATTATGAATATAATTTTTAAACTCTGTGATAAAATATTTGTTATGGTATCTTAATATTATATTGTACAACTAAGGTTGTCACAAAACATTCTGGTATTATTGCTAGAAAACAACACCTTCCATTCAATCTGCTACTACTACTGCTAGTAGTAGTATAAAAACTGGTTTAATTTTATAGTTTTTTAAATAAAATGTATTTTAAGTTACAAAATTGCATTTTTTTATACTGTTGAAATAATTGATTCAGCAAGTTTTCTTTTTATTCCCGCATCAATATCTCCCGAATTTTTGACGAGGCCGTTGAGGGGGCAGGAGTGATACTCTAATAATAATATAAATATCAATAATTTTTTCTATTTGCTCTAATAATGTTCAGCCTTTTTTTAAATACAGCCTAGATAGGCCTAGGCCTAGTAGGCCAAGTACTGTAGTAATAATAATAGCATAGGCCTGCAAGCCTTGGCTAGATAGATAGGCATAACCTAAACCTAGCCTATAGTAATAAGGCCTAGGGCGGCAGGCCCAGACCTCCTATATCTATAGGCTTTTAAGTAAGAAGGCCTCTAGGGCTAGGCCTAGCCTAGGCTAGCCTATTCATATCGTTTTAATAAATCCAATGCTGCTTCCACTGATTCGACATAGCCCAAATACTTGTTTTTTGAGCCTTGAAATTTGTTCGGCCATGTGCACGGGTCACTATCACTACTATCAGTATCATCTGCCATACTTGTGAATCCATGATCCATTCCATTGAAAAGCCAATCTGGTCGGAGATGATCGGAGAAACAACTTTTGTGAAAACAACCGAAGATACACGACATGTGACGTCATGTCATTTTGAGGGATGGAATCTAGTGCCGACCTCTTGGGTTGTTGTAAAATGTATTTCAAAACAGTCATGCTTGGCTGGTTTGACATGGACTTTTGCTGCTTATGGCACAGACACACAAATGTAAATCAAGACGCACCCCCCCCCCCAATTCCAAAAGGTACACTTTTTAAAACCTATGATTTCACAAAATCGTTCCTAATTATCACAAAATGCTATAGCATGCATTGCATTATATATATTTTCCAGCGTATCTAACCGTTGATTTTTAATAATGTGGCATGAAATTTGTTAGAAATTTATCGTCTCCGGTAATTGCAGATTGATCTATATAATATGAAGAATGTTATCTATAGGCATGCAGATGTACAGGGCATAATAACGTTACTTTTTCAGGTCCAAAAAACACCCAAATTAATGAAAATTTAAATGAAATATTCATGAATTATGTGTTTGAGAAATCTATTATGTAAGACCCTCAAAATGCTACTTTGTCGCTTTTCTCACAAACCCCCTCCAGGCATCTGCGTTTGGACCACCCAATTTCAAAAAGTCTACTTTTTAAAACCTATTATTTCACTAAAATCGTTCCTAATTATCGCAAAATGCTATAGTATGCATTACATTTTTTTGCCCGCCCTTCTGATTTTTAATAATGTGCTGAAATCTATTGAAAATTATCAGCTCCAGTGATTGCAGATTAATCTATGTCACCTGTAGGCCTACATATGTAAAGAACATGAAAAATTACAATTTCACAGTGGTTGATTCAAGGGAAAAGAGCCCCCTAAAATTATAAAAGAAAATGGAGAAAAAAGAAAAATCATAATTGTCTGAGAATGCCATTTCCGGCCATTTTGAGGTGCCATAATCATAAATTTTCTTACCTCAACCCCAATCATGGTGGGGCTGAGGTGGTATTGACCATCTGTCTCAAGTTCCTCCCTTCATCCCCACCCTCTATTTCTCCTGCTTTTACTGTAGGTCCCTAGACAATACTCAAATGTAAAATTAAAATGAAAATTTAAATATGATATTACAAATAAAGGCCCTCAAAATGCTAATTTGTCAGAGCTTCCAGAAGATTCGCCCCACCCTCATGGGGACCCCTAGGCAGTCGCCCATCGTAAGGTCCGCTTCGGTTGCAAAACGCACCTCCCCATCGACAATTCTGCCTACGGGCCTGCCCTATGCTAGGCGTTATAGGCTAGGCTTATGTGGGCTGGGATTTGCAACAAGGTCTTGGACTAGGCCTCTATACTATAGTAGGAGGCCTGGTCCCAGTCTAGGCCTATAATATAGTAAAATTCTGTATAAGTAGTCATTATGATTACAGGTTTACATTGTACCAAGGTCAATATTAACGATCGCATTTATTTTTCATTGAAAATTAAAAAAAAAAAAACTTTTTAAAAAGGATTTTAAAATATTCAAAAAAAAAACTGTACACTTCAACAAAAATTAGAACACAAACAACGCGATAGGATATGAAGTTTGCGAGAATAATTGCTATACTTGTACTGTATTTTCTGAAGCGCCGTTCGTTTTTGGGGTTGCTACAATCAGCAGTTGTTACATCAGTGGCGTCACGCTCGGGCGCTGACGGAGGAGGGGGGGGGGGTGCTCGCGCCAGGGCCTCAGGCGCGAGGGGCCCCGACATTGTAGTTCAAAAAAATATAATATAAACTATAATACCGTAGTTTCATCAATGGGGCCCCGACAGTTTTAAACAATAAAAGCTGGGTTCTGATGTTTGAGATCATGCTTCTGATTTTGTGATCTATCTGCTTTGCAGATTGATCACACAGTTAATTTTTCAACCCAGCAAATTTTAAATAGCATTCAAAATCCTCCTTTTTGGAATGTATGGAAATAGATAGTGCTTTTCCTTTTGTTGGATCGATTGTAACTCCTGATTGTAGCAACCCCAAAACGAATGGCGCTTCAGAAATACAGTACAGTATACTAATTATTCTCTCAAACTTTATATCCTATCGTGTTTTTTGTGTTTTAAGTTAACTTTATTTATTTTTTTTTTTTTTAAAGCGTACAGGTTTGCAATATTTTAAAATCTTTAAGTTAAATTATTTAAAAGTTTTCTTTTTATTTTTAATGAAAAATAAATGCGATCGGTAATATCGATCTTGGTACAATGTAAACCTGTAATCATATGATAATGAATTTTACTATATTATAGGCCTAGACTAGGACCAGGCCTCCTACTATAGTATAGAGGCCTAGTCCAAGACCTTGTTGCAAATCCCAACCCACATAAGCCTGGCCTATAATGCCTAACATAGGGCTCGTGATCGCGGTACCCTGACCATTAAAAATTAGCAGACGCACTGGGAAGCGTTGTTCACGGTATTGGACTGCAGCGATTCCCCCATCATTAATGGAGCAGGCCCACGTCATGCTTGGCTGATTAGTTTTAATTTACATTTCGCAAGTCTAGTGCCATACGCAGCAAAAGTCCATTTCTAGTGTTGTTGTAAAATGCATTTCAAACCAGGCTGGCTTTTGATTTACGTTTTGGAATAGAATTTGGAGAGGGCGTTTGATCAAGTCAGATCTACGTTTTGAATTTGAATTACATTTTAAAGGAATTAGAACTACATTTTGGAAAATTTGAACTACGTTTTCAAAAATTAGAACTTCATTTTGGCAAACTAGATCTACATTTTGAGAAATTTACGCCTACGTTTTGATAAATCAGACATTGAATTTTGCAATTACACTTTTGCTGCGTATGGCACCTCATAGAAGCAATGATTCGAACAACCAAAAGTGGAATTTTCATCAACACTTAACAAGTTCCAGTGGTTAACTCGGTCTTAAGTCTTGCTTTAGCATCCAAAATCAAGAGTAAATATTGCTACCATGCATATTATATAATTCGACAACTTGCTTATATAAAATACATAGGTATCAGTCGAGAGTTTATACTTAAAAGCAAACTGATTATCATTAGATATTCATCACATATATCAAGTAAATATAGCTCTAAAGTCTTAGATGCAAAAGATGTAAATTCTATAGGCATAAACAAATAAAATTACTAAATGTTAGCTGGACCTATAAATAGAATATTACAATCAGATCGACATCTATCAAAGTATCCTTAACAAATTGTTTATGTGCATTATTGTTGACGCAATTGAATAATTGCTCAAAGTGCTTGTCCCAGTAATTACAGATGTTGGAGTCACTCCTAATACCATTAACTACTTTAAATATTTTTGAGGAGGAATAATGCTGCTTTCATTTTAGACGGGGGCGGACTTATTCAATTAACCACTAAATTTAGCATTTGGCATATTCTAGCAAGCATTTTTTGTATCAGCCCCTGGCATAATTTGATTCGCATCACTGGTCACACTATAGCAATTTTCATTTGAAACTTCTGATTGGCCATGGAGGAAAAACTCGCCTTATTGCGATATACAGTCGACTGAAAACAGATAAATCTGTAATTTTACCAATTTTTTGGTCAAACTGTCTATTCATTTTGTTCTCACCTTGACATGCTAAAAAAATAATAAATAAAAAAAAATTACTCCCCAACCTGTTTAGTATTATTGAATGCATTAATTTTCATAAGGAAATACATACGGGTATTATTTTTTCTGACATATTATTCTAAGTGTTCAGGGAAAAAATCATATGTCATCAAATTACTCTTAGGTACTTAAAATTGGATACCTTTCATACCGGATTATTATCAATTATGATGTACAGATCTAGTTTCAACTTCTGTTTTATGGAAGTTCATAACCATTTGTTTGGTCTTTACAATATCGAACACACATTCAATTTTAGCTGTGTATTGACTGTCATTATCATTCTTGATAAGACCTAGCATTGCAGTATCATCAGCAAATTAAACCCCTAGACCGTCTGGATGGCTGGACCTGTAGTTTGATGTCAACACCAGCCACGACTGATCTTTGCGGTGCACCAGTTTTGCTGACTTGTATACACACTGAGATCTGACGTAATTGTTCAATTTTAAATATTGATTCTTAAGGAAATCAAATACAAGACCAGCTAATTGATTTGGTACATTCATGTTTAACAACTTATAAATAAGCAGCTGTGGTTACATAGTCTGGAACGCCGAAGAAAGGTCATAATACATTATCCTAGCATTATTACCATGCTTAGTACCCTATAGATGTGAATAAAATTTATCGACTGCATTTTAACACAGGATCTACAGTGCTACAGTTTTTCACATAAGCAAATTGGAATCTTTGGTATACGTTAAAAATAAATAAAATTATGTACAGCATTAACACCTTATAATATATTCTTATTATTTTCAGTAAAGTCATTTTCAACTTTACGTTTATGCTCTTTTCTTGCTCTTTTTTTAAAATTATTTCCATGCATTTGTTCTCGCCATTATTAAGTAACTTCCTTTTCTCATTAAGTACAGCATATTGTAACATCACATTTAATCCAGAGTTTTGTGTAATTGGGGTTCACGATGTTGATAACCGTTAGAGAATGATTTAAATTCAAGGGCACGGGAAATGAATCCAACCCCTAGATCAGACAAGTTCTATCTGGCAATCAAAAAGGAAATGTAAATTAAACGATCAAACTCAATCTGTCAAAGACTATCCTCCAAACCAATCGTTAGTCTATTTCGGTAGTAGATTGTTGAAGAGAAATCGATCAGTGGAACAGACTTGTTGAGCGGGAAGAATGGCAAACCCATCATAGCCCCGTAGAGTCTGGTCCAAACGCCATAAGAAAAAGAGATGGGCACTCCTGAAAGTTAGCCCAGAGCTTTAGGCTCGACAGTTATCATATAAACTGCCTTTTTTGCCACAATCAGTTCAACACTGCACATTCACACATTTTTTTACAGGAACGGTAAACTTCTATATGATTTTTAAAAGAAAAACATCGGTCCCAGGGGTGGCACCAGAATTTGCCCGACAGGGAGGGGGAAAGGTCCCCGACGAGGGGCAAGATTTCCCCAACGAAAGCAAAGTGGGCGTGGTCGAGCTTCGATTAAAAGGTATCGAAAGTGGTCCAGGGGTCGAAACCCCCAAATATTTTCACAATTTAGGAGTGTCAAAGGCTTATTTAGGCCTAATCGATTTTAGAGTCTACTAATATGTAGAAAATACATATATTTTTTTTTTCTCCTCGACGAATTGTACTTTTTCTCACCGACGGGAGAGCCAGCTCTCCCCGACCGGGGCCCTGGCCCCCGCCCCCCCCTTCCTGGCGCCACCCCTGATTGACTCCAAACCTATTCACCCTGTTTTACATCTATTATATAAAATATATACAATTTCAATAAGAAATAATTCTAAATACGTTTAGGGAAAACTCAGTGTCCAGATGGGATCAAAAACTGCACTCACCTACGGTCCAATGTTGAAGTCTTGAGGACACAGAATTGGAAAGAGTGAAAATGTTCTACTGAAAATGTTAACCAATCTGCCACCGTGTTAGTTTTATGTGGTGTACGGCAGTGTTTCATATGTATTGCTTGCGAAACTCCTCTTCTAGTTCCCTTTCTACGGTTCCACCAGAGCTCTCACTTACATTTTAATCGAAATTATAATGTAATGAATTGCGAATTGCATCCAATAAGAGCCTGGAATATGCAAAATGTAAGAAGGCAAATAAAGAATATTATCAACAGTTGAATTAAGAAAAACTCTAAACGTAAAGTGAGTAATGATTGAAGTTTGCCCATTAATGCGTTCAATCGAATCAGACATAATCATATTCCAAAGGTTGAAATGGAAACATTTAACAAAAATTATCCTTATTGCAATCATATAGCATCAGATTGGATTTTACAACATAGTCAACTATCAAAATAGAAACTAGATGTAATAATCGTATTAAGCATAACCCTTCAACAAAAAATTCCTTTTATTCAGTTGTATGAAAAAAGTGCCTAGCAGAATTTAAACCTGCAACCTCTCGCTAAGGCCGTTTCATACCAATTAGACCATGGAGACTTTTATGGTGCATTTGCAGATATAACCCCCAGGAACTTTCTCTCATACAACTGACTAAATCGTCGCACATAATGAAGCTAATGATAAGCTAGAAATGTTTATAGGTCGCAGTATGGAAATCATAATAAATATATCCATGATGCGTCCTTGCCTTTACCCAGTTTTCAGGGTAAACAAACGGCCCGGTTCCGGCCCCACCCCTCCCCCTATTTTGAAAAGTTAAAAGAAAAGAAAAAAAGAAACAAATGATAGCCCAGAACGCCTCAAATGTAATTTTCGGGCGCCTAAAACACAAACATTTCGTGGGGGAATTCCCCCTGACCCCCTACTATAGTGTTATCTCGATCGGCCCTACTTTCGCCCCCCCCCCCCCCCCTCTTTTGCGTTC
>NW_022694530.1:0-13540 GCF_011630105.1 Anneissia japonica | reverse complement strand
GTCCAATGTAGAAGTCTTGAGGACACAGAATTGGAAAGTGGGAAAACGTTCTACTGAAAATGTTACCCAATCTGCCACCGTATTAGTTTTATGTGGTGTACGGCAGTGTTTCATATGTATTGCTTGCGAAACTCCTCTTCTAGTTCCCTTTCTACGGTGCCACCAGAGCTCTCACTTACATTTTAATCGAAATTATAATGTAATGAATTGCGAATTGCATCCAATAAGAGCCTGGAATATGCAAAATGTAAGAAGGCAAATAAAGAATATTATCAACAGTTGAATTAAGAAAAACTCTAAACGTAAAGTGAGTAATGATTGAAGTTTGCCCATTAATGCGTTCAATCGAATCAGACATAATCTTAGTGTATTATCTAAACGTCATATTCCAAAGGTTGAAATGGAAACATTTAAAAAAAGTTATCCTTATTGCAATCATATAGCATCAGATTGGATTTTACAACATAGTCAACTATCAAAATAGAAACTAGATGTAATAATCGTATTAAGCATAACCCTTCAACGAAAAATTCCTTTTATTCAGTTGTATGAAATAAGTGCCTAGCAGAATTCAAACCTGCAACCTCTCGCTAAGGCCGTTTCATACCAATTAGACCATGGAGACTTTTAGGGTGCATTTGCAGATATAACCCCCAGGAACTTTCTCTCATACAACTGACTAAATCGTCGCACATAGTGATAAGCTAGAAATGTTTATAGGTCGCAGTATGGAAATCATAATAAATATATCCATGATGCGTCCTTGCCTTTACCCAGTTTTCAGGGTAAACAAACGGCCCGGTTCCGACCCCACCCCTCCCCCTATTTTGAAAAGTTAAAAGAAAGGAAAAAAAGAAACAAATGATAGCCCAGAACGCCTGAAATGTAATTTTCGGGCGCCTAAAACACAAACATTTCGTGGGGAATGCCCCCTGACCCCCTAGTATAGTGTTATCTCGATCGGCCAGATGTGTATAAGAGACAGGATGCAAAAGATGTAAATTCTATAGGCNNNNCTTGGCAAATGTCAGAAGTTTATGTTCTTTTAATTTTTTTTTTCATTTCAGAAAGTCGTTAAATTTTGTTTAAATCAGTTCTATTTATTTACACTTTTAGTTATTTCAGTATAAGCATTTAATGATACTGAAGGTAGCATGAGGCACGAAGCTAAACAATTATATACACAAAAAATGAATAGAACCAATATTAAAAAGGAAATATTTGGTACACTAAAATCTAAAGAAAAATAATTCTTTCAAAATATATTTTAAAGTTTTATGACCTACATATATTTAAAAACCAAAAAAAAAAAAATACAGGAAAATTAAATTTTATTAAAAAAAATATTGGCAGTTGTCATATTAATATTGTATTTCTTCTAGAACTCAATATCGATTGAACAATTGTTACAGCAACATGACGACACTGAAGGATTTACGAGATCAGCTTTGCCAGTTTTCTTGTCATTTCACGTGGAATCTTGAGTACAAATCTATAAAACAGTTTCAGTCGTTGATGAATTTGGTTAACGAGCACGTTGCTGAGTCGCCAGCTATGGTGATTGAGGGTCGCCTTTTCAAAAGCTACCTGTTCTTCTCTGACTTCAAAGGGAACGTTGAAAAGCAAAAATCTGCAGCAATTGAATGCCTGAACGAAGTACGTACAATTCTTCAACATAGTCCAAGAGAGGCACCCCTTAAGGATGGTTATTTACTAATTACTTTGGCTCTTGAGGCCTGGCTTGATCGCGATAAGACCAAACTTGAACCCAAGATCAGTACACTGAAGAAACTTGAATCAAAATACGAAGCTGGCTCTTCTGATCGGGATATGTTTTTAGGCAGCATACATGCAACAAAAGGATTCGCCTTTTCACGCTTGGGCATGACTCGATATTCCGAGAGTATTGAGCAATTTCAAAAAGCGGTAGAAATGTGTCCACACGAAAAAGATTGGTGGTTTTCGCTTGGACTTATCATATGGAGGAAAGGCAAAGCATCTGTTAGACGCAATGAATTATGTGACGATATGAAATTAGCAGAGGGTATTTTCTATGATGTTCTCAAAATGGATCGCAATCACAGCTATGCAATGGTTTTGATAGCAGATATAAAGCGAAGAAAACGCAAAACAAGAAAAGCAGAATACTTCTTGAAAAGTGCTCTAAGACCTAAACCCACACGTGTAAAAATAATTGGTGAAGTGGCACAGGTATACAGAAGGATGAACAATTTTGATGAAGCACTAAGCGTTATACACAACGCCGATTCAGAGCCAAATTCATTCATCTATCACCAACTATACCTTTTGTACAGAGATAGGAATGTTTCACCAACAGTCGATTATCTACAAAAGGCCATTGATGCAAATCCCTGTAATCTCGCCGCAAGATTTGATCAAGCTAAAAAATATATTACCGAAAAAAATTACGATAAAGCTCGGGAATGCTTTGATCATATTCTGGATAATTTTGGAAGTGACTCAGATGCAGTAATTCAAACAAATTTTGATTTCGCAAAGTTCTTGGTACAAATAAACGAACGTGATAGTGCAATGGATAAATATCAAGCACTTTTGGACGAAGCATTGATAGCGTGTAAAGAAAACAATGATCCACCTTTTACTTATTTTAAAGAGATTGATTGGATTGTTCGAAAAGCTATTTCAGAGCTCAGACTCTACTTTGAAGATCAGCTGAAAGGGAATAGAAATGTTAAGGAAGCACTTTTAAAGTTAGCTGAGTTGGAGAAGAAACTCGGAAATCATTACAAAGCATGCAGATACTACGAACAAATAATTGAAATGCAACCACCTATCGATACAAGTCTCAGGTGGACAATCCTTGAATATCTAAGTGAAATTAAAACTAGAAAGACTCTCTTTACAGATGTCGATTCCATTATTATGGATATGGAACAGATCAGTCTTCAAAACCCAAAACCTGACATTCTCCACAAGTGCAAGGCAAATTTAGCTGTTGAGAAAGGAAAAAATGCCCTCCAGAGTGGAAAAGAAAATTATGCTATCAATATGTTTATTGAAGCAGTGAAATTTGGTAGTTTAGCAGGAGCAAGGTTGCTTCTTGATGAAATTAAAAAGATGGATAGAGGAAACAGAGATTTCTACACAATTTGTGCTCAGATTATTGTTTGCATTGAACAGAGTGACGACAATGAAACAGCGAAATTGAGGAAAGATCTTGACACTTTACTTTCTGGAGATACATCTGATATAGGTGTTGTTTTATGCGACCTAAGAAAAACACAAATTAATTTGGAGAAGTGTTGTATAATGCAAGACGAGACACAAATCGCTGTCTTCAGAGTTGATATCATTCACAAGTGCCGCACAATACTCAACCAGACCATGGCGAAGTTCAAGGATCGTCATTATGCACATGTCAACATCTCATGTGACTTTTTCAACATTCCGAAATGTTCTTCAGCAAAGGTGGAAAACCAAGTCAGAAATAGGCTTCAAAAGAAGTATGGATGGAGCCAGTTTGAATGCAGGTTCCCAGACCTTTTCCAATTCCTTGTTTCTGTAAGTATCAGTATTATTAATATATTTATCTTTTCACCTAATCTTTTCAAAAGATATTTATCTAACGGTTCTCAATGCACCAAATACGCAATTTAGAATTCTAATTTCTCTCCAGTAACCTGTGGTGTTCCGCAATTATTGTCTTACTTATTTTGTACATCAATGACATCTACAAGTCTTCTAATTTGCTCCTAAAAATATCGAATCATTTTTTGTTAATGTAAATCACCATATGACTCTTATATCCCAATACTTTTCTAGTAACAAGCTCTACATTAACCATAAAAAGTGCAATTTCATCCTGTTTCAGAATCCACAAAAAGATAAATTCATTAATAGTACTCTGTCCACAATAGTTTATTTTATAACTACGTTATACATCATAACTAAATGTATACATCAGGTCAATAGGTGTCTAGCTTGATAGTGGATTAACCTGGAAAACACCTTAGAATCTAGTATTAAACGTATTTTATATTGCTCTTGAATTCTTTCTTATCTGAGCTACTGTAACATCGTTTGGGCTAATAGAGTATGAAACTTCAATCCATTCAAAAGAGGGCTATCAGGACTAATATCTGGTGCCCCAACGTGGTCTCCTTCGTCTCCTTTACTTTTTAATCATCGGTGATGTGGAGACCATAGCTTACCGTGGCCTAATATAAGCTACGATCTCCACTTCACCTCAGAGCAATAAATTTTACCATTCCCCTTTTGAGCAGTCAGAATTTGTATAATATTCTATGAACTTTCTTTTTCACAAACATCGGTATTTTTTTCTGTATTTCTAATCTCTCTCAGTAGAGTTAGGTCTGAACTCTCTATTCCCATTCACTTTCAACACAATATAAGATTTCCTGGTCTGAGTTTATGAAAAAATTTACCCCTAACTAATTATTTTTTTTTAACTAATTATCAATTCGCATTATGAAAATAAATTTTCGACTAACATGAAAAAACACTTATTGCCTTGTATTAAATAATTATATTACATTTCCCCCCTAAAACCATCTCCAACAATTCGTCTTCTCAGTCAGAGTTTTTGTCCTTTTCTGTTGCGTTTTATTCTCTTAGTTTTTTGTCTTGATTAATCCGTCCTTTTGTCACGTTCTGTATCGTCTGTATTCTAACTACTAAACATAGTGGTTCTGTATTCTAACTACACATAGTTGTTTGACTCTAGACTTCTGGATGCTGTTGTATTAATATACAATTTAGACAAAATAATGTCTATAGGCCTAACCCATGCCGCGCTACAATGGTTATTAGCAAATTACAGTGCCAGGATAATATTTAAAGTAAACCTTACGTTAACTAACAGACATTGGAACTTAAAATCATATCTAGTGATCCGTAGTTGTTAGCTCTAGATGAGCAGCGTTATTGTATTAAGCATTAATAAAACTGTTAAAGTTAGTGTAAGTAGAATTATTAATTCTACTTACACTAACTTTAACAGTTATATAACTGTTAAAGTTAGTGTAAGTAGAATTATTAATTATTGCACAAATATAAATATAGAAAAAATCCAAATGTACACATTGTTAAATACACAGATATTTTACTTTAGCTTTCAGAAAAATGATAATATCATGTTCATATTTAACTGAGATCCCATGTTTTTTGCAGATTCAACCGGCTTCAAATCCACACGATAATAACTGGATGTTCGCTTTGCTAAGAATGGATAACGCAAATAAACACGAAAGTGCCCTCGGAGAGAAACTGAAAGTAGAGGTGTATTCAGACAATGCAGGTAACATGGCAGAGCAAGAATTTACGACCTTAGAAGTCGCTAAGGATGCTTGTAACAACATCGGAAAAATCTTGAATGAGTTTTATAAACATTTGTAGGTAAATTCATGTAATCTAATAGTTATTTAGCTTACTAATTTGGAAGAACAAAGCGAGTATACGTCTTTGTTGGCGCGTAGCAATTGAATCCAGGTAACTAATTAAGTTGTATGTACCTTACGTATTATGGTGCGTAATGATTGCTGTCTTGGGTATATCCTTGGTATTCAACCCGAGGCCCCAAAGATTTTTTATCCAGCCCGCACAACATTGCTAAAAAATTAATCATTTTTCCGGTCAATTGTCTGTACTTAACATTCTGTTAATAGAAACACGCCAACCTACATTGTTCAACAAGAGAAGTGGCGTATCCAGGTTTTGTGAAATTTGGTGATAAAAGAGTTCGGACCTCGTCAACGCCACCATTGCTGGCGCTGAGGTGTAAATATTTTCAGTGTTTTGTACATTAGGATGCCCGAAAATGGAACTTAAATTACCCTTTTAAATTGTTTTTATATTTTATGAAAACCATTTAAGATAATATTATACTTTTTAATCTATTTGAATGATGGGTGTGGTCTCATCACTAAATGACCAGAATTATTGGTAATCATCCATATTACAGTATTCTAAAACAATCAAAGAAAAATATATGTCAATAAATCAATATAAAGCTGGTGTTGGTCACTTGGATATACTGCAGGATTAAGCTAAATAATATTGAATCCCAACACGATGGCGTGAGTTTCAATACTTGGAGTATGTATTATACTTTCTTTTCTGAGACTAATTCAGTGGACCTTTCGGTTTGAAGCTATTCCCGTATGATTAAAAATCATAAGGGTACTGGGTTTGGTCTACAGAAGTTCGTGCTTCGAACAGGTCATTCCATTCATAGAAGAAGCCTTTTGATGGAGAAAGTGTACCTATTAGCAAAGGTTTGCCCAGATCGAAACTAACTCCGGTTATATAAAATTTATTATAAGATTGAAAAATATTAATCTTATTATTGTAATATTGATAGATACTATGTACACGTTTAAATTATTGATATTTATTTGTTATGTCATTATACATTATTTACATTTAAACTTAATGTATTGTTTAGGTATGAATTACTATATCCATGTAAAATTAATCTTATCAAATAAAATTGTATATTCTAAATAATATAGTAGGCATAGCCGAGGTCTAGCATAGGCTAGGTCAAACGAGTGACTATATCATGCGAGTGTATAAAATTATGGTGAATATGAATAAAACGTAAAATTGTGAAAGAATAAAGGAAGAAGGAAGAAAAGGAAAGAGATTTGGAGCGGCTGAAATTATTTCCGAAAAATATACAATAGTAGTCAATATGCTATTATTGCATTGCGTTTTTGTAAGCAATTTTGGGCACTAATCATCAGAGGTCTCGGTGCCATAGCCTACACTTTTCATAATTGGGAAGTTAAATGAGACTTACCTGTAAGTTGAAATTTAACTGGAATTCTGTTCCCTCCTTCTCCGGAAGTAGTGGTAACATGAGATGCGACGCATGCGTACAATTATATTTAAAAACTTGAGGAAACACTGAATTTTTGTCTCAAAAATAATAAAATCCCAAAGACCATGTCCCAAGCCACTCTATGGCTTTAAGGGATGGGAGAAAACTGTTGGGAGGGCATGTTACCACTACTTCCGGAGGAGGGAACAGAATTCCAGTCAAATTTCAACTTACAGGTAAGTCTCATTTAAGTTCCCAATTCTTTTTTCCATCCACTCCGGAAGGAGTGGTCCCATGAGATGTTTAAAAAGAGTGTTTCCGAAACCACACCCTATTTGGATAGGTCACACCAAATAAATGATATAAACATACAAAAATCCAACTGTTACCTCTTTTATTTCACGTTTCCTCAAACACAAACAGGCTCAGCCTGTACACTTGTTATTTGACTAATAATAATGTAATAAACGGTTTCAACCTTAACTCATAAACATCTAAAACCCAACTGCTGATAATTTAATGCTCACAAACTTAGTAATGGACTCCCAGTAACAGTGTGAATATCCCTTTAACTCCTAAGAGCCATTAGATAAAGGTTTATAGTAAAATTTTGCAAACGTGCTCACGTTCGACCTTCCTGCAGTTTTCAGTATAGTACCTATGGGTACATTCTGTCTCAGAGCAGCCGAAGTAGAGGCCGCCCTGGTACTATGTGGTGTAAAAATTGACATGCTTATACCCGCCTCTATTAATGAGCATTCTACCCATCTTGAAATAGTGGCTTTTGAAATTTCTCTATGCGGTTTTTGAAAACTTATGAACAACTGAGTATTTTGTCCTCTTATGTGTTTTGTTACTTATAAGTATTCCTTAACACAAGACATCACACATTTGGATTTTTCGGGGAATGCTTAAATTTCAATCTCACCCTAGTGAAACCCTGGTCTCGTTTGTTTTAAAATGTCCCCAAATCTGATCTTCAAAAATTGTTCTCCCAGTGACATATTACGGATATCTATAGTGTGCAAAATCTGTGCTCTCTGAGCTGTTAACAAAGCTAACAATGTGACTGTCTTAATGAGGCTGTATTATTGTCCAGTCTACTCAAGTGTTTTAAAACAATTTCTGGATCCCATGTGACTGAATTTCATGGAAGAGCTAGTCTTAACTGGAAAACTCCTTTCATGAATCTTTTTACCAAAGGTATATTCCCAAACTGCATGCCATCAATGGATATGTATTTTGATAGGGCTGAACGTATAGTGTTCAATTTACTGTAACTTGCCCCTTGATTGTATTCTGCAGTCATAAACAATAATACCTGGTTTACTGTTGGTGTAAAGCTGTCAAACCCTCGATTATTTGCAAAGTCCGACCATTTCCGGATATATATGTATATATATATCATACTGCTTCTTTTTTGCTGTCTCTCCACGATGCCATTATATGTTTTGTGTGTCTGTTGGTAGCCGTTCAATCGTCTTCCGGACAGCAGACATGCCCAGAGCCTCATTTTTGGTAGTTCCTTTTCTTTCAGTGATGGATGGTGTAATATCTGATCTGTGCTGGGGAGAGGAATAACATCATCTATTAGCATACTCAAAAGTTTAGGAAACCAGGCCTGTGTTGGCCAATTTGGTACTATAATCATAATCTTGTTTGTTTTATCTAATTCTATTTTCTGCAAAATTCTTTTTATTAGTGAAAATGGGGAGAAAACATATGCATATCCCTCCCACTTTAGTGTGAAGGCATCCACTGCAAATGCAAATGGATCTGGTTTCCATGATACAAAGCATGGTAATTGCTTGTTTAACCTTGATGCAAATAGGTCAATACTTGGCATGCCCCATGTTTCCGTTAGTCTCTGGAATATCATAGGGTTTAATTGCCATTCAGAATTTTCATGTTCACCATTCCCAAATGTCCCGTGCCAAGTCATGAAGTACCATGTTTCTGCCTCCCCTGTTGTTTATGTAGGCGATTGCAGTGGTATTGTCTATGTTTAAACGGACATGCACATTGTGTACAGTTTTACAAAAAAAATCTTAATGCAAACCAAGCTGCATTTAATTCTAAATAATTTATGTGTTCCTCAGCTTCAGCCGCTGACCAGTTCCCTCCTGTATTATTTTGGCAAGTACTTATATAACCTGCTTTAATCATCGGTGAACGGGGTTCTAACACACCTCCCCATCCCATTTTTGATGCATCAGTTGTAATGTAGACCTCTGGATGTTTATGGTCAATTACTTTATATTCTCTATATATATTTGTATTCCACCATAATAATTCCCTTTTCATGTCACTGGTAATATTAATCTTTGACTCATATTTTCCATGTGACTTTCTTAGTGCTACATTTTTCTGATGCTGTAGATGGCTGTAATATAGTTTGCCATACTGAACTCCTGCTAAGGATGCTACCATATTACCTATGCATTCTGCAGTACATTTTATTGTGGTGTCATTTGCTAGTAACAGATCATAAGTTATTTTAGCAATTTTATCACATTTTCTTTTTGTGAGGGCAATAGTCATTTCCCTTGAATTAAGTATGAACCCTAAATATTCAATCTCTTGGGTCGGTTCAATTATGGATTTTTTAGGATGAACTATGAATCCTAATTTTTCTGATAATTCTATGGTACACATCACATTTTTCCTACAATCCTCTACTGAATTTCCAAATAAAAGCTAGTCGTCCATATAAGCAGCATTTATATACCCTTTACTTCGTAATGTGGCATACATTGGCTTAGTTATTTTTGTAAACTCTCTTGGGGCTGATGCTAGGCCATTGGGAAGAGCAGTATACTTGTATACCTGCCCTTCAAATTTGAACTGGAGGTATTTTGGAAAATCCTTATGTACTGGAATTGTGTAATAGGCATCTTTATAGTCTATTGAGGCCATATAGCAATTTTTGCTCATTAATGCTATTGCTGTTTGTAGCGTTTCCATCTTAAAGTGGCGGTACATTATGTGTTCATTAAAATTTTTCAGGTTCGATATCAACCGAAATTATCGATCTTTTTTCTCCCTTATACAAATATTGGAAGAAATACCCTTAGGGTCTAGTTCTGAAGGTGCAATAACCTTCTTTTTAATGAGTTTCTCTAACTCGGTTCTAATATTTTCCATCTCATTATTTGAAAATTTATATTGTCTATTATTTGTGGATCTTAGAATATCTAATTCATCCTCCTTTCCTTCATCAAACTCTATTTTAATACCTTGCCCTACTGCTTGTAAAATATGGCGGTCTGAATTAATTTTTGCCCACTCATTTAAGCAATTCTTTGTATTGCCGTCCTGAAAAGTTTGGATTTTCTGTTCCCTTAGAACATTAAACTTAAGGAATTGTTTCCGATATAAATGGGGGATGTCTCTCACCTCATTATTTAGTGTTTACCGAGCACCCCCCTCCTGGCGTTTTTTGACTTGCGGAGTGGTTTTGACGATGTTGGTTGCTTTCCTTGCCGTTTGTACGGCCCATAATACCGAGCTTTCGTTTGAGGACGGTGAGCGCACAGTACGGAGGAACCAACAGACCGTGACCGTACTCGCAACCAAGCTTCCGTCCTGTTCAGAAGTTGTTTCGTTTCCGTTTACGCGACGGGGGAATATGCGTGCGAACGCGCGCCCTCACTTTAGTTACCAAAACATGGCGAACTTGCACAGAGTTCAAGAGGCATTTGTCGTCGCTGCGTAGGCATTATTATAGGCTAGGCCTAGGCCGGACGTACCTTAATAAATTAGGGCCTAGCTAGACCCAGGCCAGGCTAGAACCGAGCCGGGGCTGTCCATCTAGGCCTACAGGTACATCTACATTTACTAGGGCTATACGACTTGGCTAAATCATATTCATCCTAAATTTATGTGTTGTATCACTGACTTTGAACATGAAACCATAATTTCATTAAAGTGTTATCATAAGTTAACAACGAGATACATCAGTCACCAATCCTGACTCCATTGTAATCGCCTTTACACTCGCCGCGTGATGCTGACATAGAAGACAACCTCTTATCGTTGCGTTCTAAACCGGACGCTATTTTCAGTCAGAACCGTCCTCAAATTCCGCGGTACGGTGAGATGCAATCCTTCACGCATGCGCAAATGAATTTTCGGCTCTAATTACCGTACTAGATTTCTCCCGTACTGAAACGAAAGCTCGCAATTGTTCTCGGTAGTACGGTTTGTATCTCCTCTGGTCTGGTCCGTAGCTTCTTTTGACCAATCGTTTGCTGAGTTTATTGGTGTCCTCCAGATCCTTTAACGTCTTTGCAAGTTCTGACTCCTCACCAAGCAGCCAGGAACCTGTTTGTACATGCTTGCTACAGAGTGACTGGATGACTCATTCAGGTCGGGTTTTATAAGTTCCCGCCTTCTGCCGTTTATTTCTTGGGTAGCATAGCCCAAGAGTGCAATGCTGTCTAATGCCCATTTCAACATGGCATCCAATGTTTCTCTTCCAATTCTGCCTGCATCGGCCTGTCCAGACTCCTTTTTAATAGAGTATAACTTGTCTGCCAACTTTACTACCGGAGTGAGGCCTGCCACGCAAGCCTTGTGTATGTTCTGAAAAGCTAAATCTCTCTGGTTTGTGTTCTAGGCCCGATCTTTGACCATATTGATTCATTTACCTTTGTTGTTCTGTATAGCATAGGCACATTTTCTGGTCTAGGATACCATTCTGTGCGCTTTTTGAGCTTGTCATTGCCCAACTTGCTTGATAAGGCACTATTTACAAGCTCTATTATGTCCTGCTCATATATATTTGGACCTACGAGCTCCTTATCAAAATCCTGTTTAAGTTCTTGCATGTATTCAGCCACCATCGCCATGTTTGCTGTTGGCTTCTCTTCAACATCGAACCCATCGTTTTTGGGCCTAGCTTGTATTCGGTTTTGAATAGTAGAGAATAATGTGGACGATGAACGCACAGAATCTGAATCTGAGCTAGATTCACTATATGGATCCTCTCGGGATCCTTGTTCCCCTTTCAACTCTGCTACCTCCTTCATTAAGGAGCGAACGAGTACCGCCTGGCTGTCCTCAGGGTGACTCGAAGGCCTGGACGCGTCGGGTCTACTGCTGTTGCTATTTTTACTACCTCCGGCATCCACGGAAGCCGAAGTGTAATCACTAGCATTATCCTCCATAATGACGGAGAATATTCCTAATTAATAAAATCAAACCTCTTTTTTGATGGATGACTTTATTACACGTTGTATTTTGTAGATATTTGCGTAGAATATTTTCCCGCAACTCGTGTTTGAATGTACGAATGATTGCTATGATTGTACGCATGTACGCATGCGTTGCATCTCATGGGACCACTCCATCCGGAATGGAGGGAACAGAATTCGAAATCGAATCGGACCTTAAGTGATTTCCAAAATCTCTTTATATGAAATAAAGAATAATTAATGTTTAGAAAACAAACTAAAAACAAATGTCTTACCTGGAAGTACGTATAAATGTACATTATGATCGTATGAACATAATCATGTGTAGTGCATCGCTGTATGTGTATGTGGTTTTGTTGCTTGTTCTGCTATGATGATGAACGTTCTTTTCCGTCTGTTTGAAAAATTTGCGCGTGTAGATAACGCGTGTAATTTTGTTCTGTATTTTTACGCATTGTTGTGCATCGATGTACGCATTAAACATCTACTTATTGAAACGCTTGAAAATAGGCCTACGTTAATTTTTAATGTGTAAAAATTATTTCTTATTTCGTTTTTTAATCACTTATTTAGTAATTCATTATCTAAAATACTTTATAAATTAATTAAAAATATAATATTAGGATTTATTTATTTATGTGTACATAATATAATAGTAAGAAATAAGACAGTAGTAAGGTTGAATATAGCATAGTAGTTAGGTTTAAGAAATAGGAAAATATTTGTTAGTGTGTAGGGTATAGATTTTGAATGGGAGAATGCCTGAAGGTCACAGTCTGGCATCTGAGTCCTATGTCGGCCAAAAGGCCTATAATGCATCGTGAGTGGATTTCCCGTATGATTAAAAATCATAACGGTGCTGGGTTTGGTCTACAGGAGTTCGTGCTTCGAACAGGTCATAGGCTGGAACCGACCACACTCGACGCGGTCATTCCGCCGTGCCTGTCGCTGTCTCGAACATTAATACGATGATCGTATCAATACTAATAGTTCACATTTCGAGATTTTTATAAAATATTTGTTTATTTCGAGCAAAATTCAAAGGCTCGCGCGAACTTCAGTTCAGTGGTGCAAGCACCTTTTATTCTACAACAGCACAGATTAATACATAAGCGTTGAGAAATATATATACATATACATATATACATTATATAATAATACATATATATACACATACACATACATACACACACACATATATATCATACATAAAAGTAAAAGCTGTTGTAAGGATCCCAATCTAGAAGGAAAAACCTTGTCTCGAGAGGATCCATAAAAAAGGGGGAAAAAAAAACGAAAAGGTGAAATAAAATAAAATAAATAAATAAATAAATGAGTAAGATATTTAAATAAATAAATAAATAAATAAACAAGATAAATAAATAGGATGTACGGAAATGAACAGAATTCAATTTAGGTACAAACTTAGATAATGTAATTTTAGATTTCTTTTAAAAATGTAAGGCTAGTAAAATTGGTAGGGTCAATTTGGAGGTTATTCCACAACCGTGGTCCTGCGACC
>NW_022694529.1:0-658 GCF_011630105.1 Anneissia japonica | reverse complement strand
TGTTCTTTTAGTGATTCCTGTACTTCCAGTCGTGATATGTTTAATCGTCAGTAAGGAAAGCTACGCGAACGCAGATTAGTGAGTATACATTACTTCAGAATCATAAACAGACTAAACAATCTACATATATCTGCCACACTTAAAACAAGTTAAAAATAGTCTATGCTTGATACAATATAATAATAGTATATTCCTATTTCAGCACCATTATTATTATATATCTATATTCAATGCCTCTGTTCATAAAACTATATGAAATTACAAACAGAGAGACAAAAGACTCTGTTTGTAACTGTCAAAATATGAATGCAATACAATCGCGTAAACAGTTACAAATTTAAAAACTGGGCAAAATTTAGAACATACACAACACAAACATAAACAGGTTTTTTGTAATCTCGCAAGCCCAGGCACTTTCTCTCCTACAACTGACTGAAACGCTCACACATATTGGAGCCAAAGTTATGCTAAAGCTTGTGGGTCGCAGATTGGAAATGATCGTAAATATAACATTCAAATAATATCTATCTTTTAAACGCAATATTAACATATAGATACATAATAATAATAATAATAATAATAATAATAATAATAATAATAATAATAATATTAATAATAACAGTTCTTGTATAGGAACCAGATATTATAATCGTATCAT
>NW_022694528.1:0-579 GCF_011630105.1 Anneissia japonica | reverse complement strand
TGTATTACAAACACAACAACATGACAATCCAAATGTGAAGTCAGTACTCACAGGCGACTGTTAAAGTGGAGAAACCTTTTGCAGTGTTACCATTAGGTGAAGTAGTGGCTTCAAGCAAGTAGCAGCCTGCATCCCCTTCTTCAAAACTGGATATAATAAGGCTCCCATTACCACTTAAGCTGTATCTACTGTTGGGTTCTGTGTTTTCAGTGTTATTACTTATAATTTTCCTTAAACCATTATCTGTATCACATCTGAACCAAGACAAATACTCAAGTGTATCTCCCTTTCTAGGTGTGAATGTGTACGTCATCAATGCATCTTCACCTAACTTTTCAGTAGCAGGATTTACTGTTACAGATCTATTTTGAGTAAGGACACCTGGAACTAAGCAAATTATGAAAAGTAAATATACATACATACATATACATACATACATATACATATACATATACATACACACACATAATAATAATAATAATAATAACTAGATTTGAACTCGTACTTAAACCCTTCACGAAGCACGCACTGTTCTGATTGAAAAGTATTATAAAACATGCTCTATTTAAAGAGTAATTT
>NW_022694527.1:0-769 GCF_011630105.1 Anneissia japonica | reverse complement strand
ATAACATTATCTCGTAATTGGCTAATGTTCATGACGTGTTCCATCACTCTCTCGTGATTGGTTAGCATTCATGACGTTGCATCAACTTTTTTTTTTCATGCAAAGCACCGCAGTATCACGCCAGACGCCATAAGAGTAACATCAAGCACAACTGTGGTACCTCACATAGAACAGAGATAAACACAGACAGTTCGGGAATGTTTTTGAAAAATCAGGAGCTTCAATAAACAAGTTAGCAGGTGAAGAAGAAGCTGAGGCTTTTAAAAATATTCCTACATAGGACGCTAGCCCATCAGCAATTACTTTTTTTTTTTCTGTTGGCAAGGTAAGTAAGATTTTCTTCTCGTGACATACGTTCGGCATGGGTTAGGCTCCTACGCCGTAACATGTAAAAAAAAATGTTGATCCTAGCTCAATGGAGGGCCTAGGCCCTATATGTAGTTCGTGGATAGCCTATGTATCGACCGTCTGGTTTCTCGGCTGGCTCTGCAAAGTCATATTCTTTAACACGGGCGTTTTCAATTTGTATTTTGTTCAACTTTGCGAGTTATCTAGGACACACACAATGCTCAATATGGCTTCCGTTCAAGCGATGCAAGCCTCCCTTCCTCCCTCCCTCCCTCCATTCCCTTTCGGCGACGCAGGAGTTTTTTTTTAAGCGGCTAGACCCATCCCTTCCCAAAATAGAATTCCTACTTGTTTCAAATCTACTCGACATGTTACATTTTTTATTTTCATTTTCTTCCAGATTTGTTACTTCTTCCTCCTC
>NW_022694526.1:0-793 GCF_011630105.1 Anneissia japonica | reverse complement strand
TCCAACATTGATGAAACATCTATCAAGCTCAATAATCATTGGTAATGAAATTGGTGTTTGTCATCTACTATTCTTTAATAGACCTAATGTGTGTGGTTTTTTTTTCTTTTTTTTTTTTTTATTTTAAATTTTTTTTATCAATCCCTTGAGACTTTTCGTTGAATCTAACGCGTACTATGGATAGGCATGTTCTATATTCTACGCGTATAGCGCGGAAAATGCCTGCACGTCATAAAAGCACGTAGAAACCAAACTGAGACTTGATGTTCATAGTTTGTTATAATTTCATTGCTCTCAAATTCACTGATTTTACCAATCGGAATCGTTTTTATTACAATTTCTACTACAAAACAAGTGTAGTATTCCAAGATGAACGTGTACAGATCAAACGCAAGGTAGATTTAAAACGAATTATACTTTTATAAGAACTTAAAAAGATGACAATATTCTAAGCCAAGATGACTGCTGTTTTCGGCAAGTCAGACCGTTGTCAAGATTCCTGCGCGGCCGTTGTGGTAGCCTATCTCATGCCTCTTTCGAGTCTAAAATCGAAACAAAGTTTCCAAAAAGTCTCATGATATTGACACACAAAATAATCGTCAATAAATTAATCATTTCAGGCATGATTCATTTATTTAAGGACATTAATTTTATATGATCATCTATACTGTTTGTTCATAAACAAGACACATTATGTAACCATGATTAATGTAAATTTCTATTTTTCTAATTCGATGGAAAACCATATAATAAATAAATGTATTATTATGATTTGTGCTTCAGTTCATTTGTA
>NW_022694525.1:0-764 GCF_011630105.1 Anneissia japonica | reverse complement strand
ACAGAACGCAAATTATTTTTAATTAGTCTCATTGAATTATTATTATTATTATTAATATTATTATTGTTCTTGTTGTGGTGAAACATTATGGTGGCTAAACGAATATTACATGTAAATATTTTTTTTTTTATTTGTTTGTTCCCCGACAAAATTTATCGTCTTCCCCGACGGGGAGTGCCACCACTGGTTTTCAGCACATGAAGTAGGTATTAAATTAAAGTAAATACATCAAGGACAATTAATTTTTTTTTATAGTACATCACAGAGATTAATTAGATCTTTATGGTTGCTGAAAATTGCTGATAAAAGATCATGAGAAATTTCTTCATTTTGACTATAGCCTAATGGTGATGTGATGATGATGAATTTTACTATATAAGAGTGTCATTTCCCACCATCTGGAGGTACTATTCCTCAAATTTAACTCCCGAAATGTCCCCCCCCCCTCACCTTTTAAAACAGACACGTGCCCTTGATTATAAGGTAACAGAGTATAACGCTGTAGCTACTGTTACATGTGAAAATTTAGAAAATTGAAATTCCATCAAAGTTTAATTACCCTTTTACTAATATTTAAAATATGTAGAGTGCCATCATTTTTTAATAATGCACATATTTGATATATGGTATTCGCTTGGACAAGGTTTGAAGATCCAAGCATGGTAAGCGACAAAAGTGGCAGACAGAAAACCCTTTACAAAAACAGGATGAAAGAAAAGAACAATCTAAATCAATAGCTTTTCCGCTGGTGTGGGAAAATCCAA